>NW_007360321.1:4331730-4335147 GCF_000271585.1 Trametes versicolor FP-101664 SS1 | reverse complement strand
GGACTATTCTAGACAGCGTCCGGATTACTCGCATTACTCAGCCATGGACTATCTGACCTTATGTCGATTATGCTCCCTTACTCAGCGTTACTCATCGCTCAGTCAGCGTCCTCTGGACGTCACATGCTCTCTTCTTATACGCTTACTCATTGTCCTCCCCAGTAGTATATAAGGAGGACTCTGCAGGCCTCTGCTCTTCAGTCGTTCTCTCACAGACTGAAGAGTAAGTCCCATACTACCTATGCTTCCTTACATGTTTACTTACTAGTACTTGTAGCCTCTCTTTGTGCGGCTTACAGGTACAGTACTATGCAATCATAGTCGTTCTCTCACAGACTGAAGACCTCTCTTTGTGCGGCTTACAGCCTTCCAGGTTCAGAGTTCATCATGCACCGTGTATCTAAGTATTTGTGCAAAGAATGCAAGCACGTGATTTATCACGTGAAATGAAATTTCTTGCGGGGCGCCCTATAAAAATGCAAGGTATGAAGACCCACTACCTAGAAGGTAGCTGGGATTTTGACACACTGTCACTCTGGGAACACGTCCACTTCGGACGTCCATAACTCGCTCAGTGCCTGATATCTTGCCTTAATCCATTCAGTTCTCCAATCTCCTCATCCGTCCGCAGAGCAAGATACTGCTTTCGTCGCAATCCACACACTTCAACTAAACCCAAGTTCCCGTGACCTCCGTGGCACTCATAGACGGATATTGGATGGCGCACATATTGCAGAAGCATAGGAAGGGCATGGGCAGTATTGTAAGGAGGTACCGGAGTAGTGGAGATCTGAACAAGGTAAGGCCACCCCGATGCTGAATCCTTGCCAGCTCTTTCCCCATGTACTACATGCTGTTTCACCTGGCAAGTTCCCATATAATTTGTCAATGTATTAGCTGTACTTTGGTATGATATGTATTGTAATATATGCCCATTGCACTACCATGGTGTACAGATTCACGGAGGTGTACTCTCTTTGGACTTGCACCAGCATCTCAACTGTATGCACATAGTGAAGATTCCCTTAAACATGGCCTCAATGGGAAGGAAATTGCCAACTTGAACAGCCTGCACTGTAGGGTTCATCATGGGTAGGGTTACCCATCGCAGGTTTGACCCAAGGGTCATGCGGTCAGGGGTTGGGGTCAGGGAGAGGGCACCCGAGCAGGATATCACCCATACCTGTGCAGCACCTGAGACCCAAGTGCCAACCCGCCACAGTTTCCTATTGGGTACACCGGCCTACTGAACGCCGGCACTCATTTGAGAACTCAGCCACAAGTGGAAATTTATTAATCCAGCCACTATACAGTTATTAGGTAATCCAGCGGTATTTCTTTGTGTCCGTGCCAGTAACACCTTCACAAACACAACTTAACTCCCCTCATCGTACTCAACCTCTCCAACTCACCATGACCAAACGCACTGCCATGTCAACCGGTGGGCGCATGCCCAGCGCGACCAAGAAGCCCCACCCATCTGAGCGTGGCTTAGACAGCGCTGCAGACGAGCACACCAAGGGGGATGGAGGCAGTCGCACCCTGTCGTGCATGCCAACTGACACCTCCATTCGCTTTTCTGCAACCACCTCCTCTTCCCAGCATGGCAGTCATCGCCAGACCACCTGCCACACAGAGGAGGAGGAACACGCTGAGCTGGAACGTGAGCACATTGTTGTTGTCGACGAGTCGGGCAGAGGAAGGTGCCGGTGCAAAGTCTTCCGATGACATGATGGATGTTGATGCAACGGAGCCCGCCGCTGCCAGTGATGACGAGGAGTCCTCAGACACTGAGCTCGGTGAGTGTATCATATTCTGTTCATCTAGGTACAGGTGCTTACCTTCTATCCTAGAGCGGCTCCAGGCAGACTGGACGTCCCCAGTCTACAGCTTCTACAAGGCTACGCCGGAGATCGTGTACAAAAAGGGCTGCCATGCGCATGTCTTCACCTGCCTGGCCAAAGGATGTGGGTACGCTTGTTGTCGCTTCCTTGACACAGGTGACTTGTCCTCGACAGGCAACCTTCGCCATCATGTGTGGAAGTGCTGGGGTCCCGAGGTGCTTAAGGAGGCTGACAAGGTGGCAAATGTTGCCGAGGTCCAAGAGAAAATTGTTGGAGACCTGCAAAGAGATGGAACCATTACATACAGCTTCGAGCAGAAGAAGGGCAAGGTGTTGTACTTGCACCATACCCACACCCATGCTGAGACCAGGTGCGTGCTCAATGGATATGTTTGTCAGTGCCAGCTAAGTGGCAGTAAATCAGGGTCGAGATCGTGAAGTGGGTAACTCAGAGCATGCGTCCGCATGTCATTGTGAAGGATCTGGGCTTCCAGAGCCTCATGAAAACTGGCCGCCCGGGATACTGGATCCCCTCACCATCCACCATAGCTCGCGACATCCAAGTCATCTACGCTAAGTGTCGTGAGAAGATTGTGCACCTCCTCCAAGAGGACGAGGGCAACCTAAGCTTTGCCACAGATGCGTGGACCTCACCCAATCACTCCACATTCATCGCCGTGACAGTGCACTTTGTCCTCAATGATGAGCCCATCAGTATGCTCCTTGACTTGCTGGAGGTCGCCAAGGTGCATCAGCTCAGCTGTCTCTCATGTGACAATGTGTCGCCCAACAATGTCATGACTGAGCTGCTTGGTGAGCGCATCAAGAGCTTTGAGGGTGCTCTAGGGCATGTGCGCTGCTTCGCACACGTCATCAACCTTGTCGTTAAGACCCTGCTGCGTCAATTTGACATACCAAAAGCTAAAGCAACCAAGGACATCGATGAGGAGGACCAGGAGCTCTATGAGCTGGTGGAGGAGGACGACAATTACGATTGATGAGGAACAAAGAAATCGTTTCTTATGGGGTGACCTTTCTGCCAACTCAAGTCGTGTACGTGGGAAAAAAATTTGGAACCCAGCTGATCAGAGGTTAGTTTTGAAATAGGCGCCACATACAAAATCTTGTAATGTCCACAGGGTTAGGGTTGGATTCCAATAGCACAGCTTAGGGTTAGCCTTAGATCAGTTCTAATCACAACTCTTACCACATGTAAAGCCTCTCCCTGGGCGCTTGTGCAACCCTACCTTGCACAGCACATGTGCCCCTCACTGCCCACTACTGTATATGCCTATAGGCTATGCACTGTATCAAAACATGACTTTAACACATGATATAGTGTAGCTCAAGCGCTACACCCTTAGTTTCCTTTCAGAGCTATAGTCTGGTAGTAGTAGTTATATGACATATGCCACTACAAGAGGCTAGTCAGCTATCAGTTGAGGTGTTATGTACTGACATATAGGGTGAAATCTGTTTTTGCATTCCATCCATTATTGCCAGTCACTGAACTGAGGCAATTGAGGAAATGAACTCATGCATGCATCCTGGCCTAGAATACATAAAATGTAAAG
>NW_007360321.1:4325978-4329438 GCF_000271585.1 Trametes versicolor FP-101664 SS1 | reverse complement strand
CTTGAATACTGTGACATCATTATACTATACCAGTGGAGGAAATTCCCTGGTTTATTTATGCAGTGCCTTTGATAGCATCCATGTTAGGATGCATCAGTTCAAGTGCTATATCAAGTAATGCATATTTGAATACCTTGAAGGCAATAAAAAATGCTTAAAACCAAAAATGGGAGTTTGGATGTCTGAGTTTTTTTAGCAGATGACAGCAGTGGAATTGATACAAGATCAATGCATATGGATGATGTGGATTGTTTAAAGGCTCATATCTACTACATATATCAACACAGCATCCATAGTTTGCTCTGGGCCAGATCTAAATGCATTATCAATCTGAATTCTTAGCCCAACTATATGAATTATACTAAGATATATGTACCCTCATCAATCGGACCTGCCAGTTATGGCCCTCTCTAGCCAAGTGAGGTGGAGGGGGACAACAAGGGAGACTTCAACGGGGATGCTGATTTCTTGCTCCCAACTGGCGTTGAGGGAGGCGATGACGATGACAGGTGGGTTGATGAAGTGGTGGCTATGATGGAATCGAATTTGAGCGCAAGGTTTGGCCTGTTTGCCTCTGCTTGACCAAGGTCAGCGTATCTTCCCCTCTAGTCAACAGTTGAGTTGACCATTGTACCATTAGATCTGCAAGTTCGCCTCGAAGGTCGTGAATTTGAACACAATCCTCCTGCCTGCCTACAAGAAGCGGGTTGCCGAGTTGAAGCTTCCCGAGTGCCTGATCCCGCGCGACGTGGCCACTTGGTGGAATTCCATGTATGATATGCTGACAGTGGCATTGGAGTATAGGAAGGTGGTCAATTCAATGTGCGCAGACAGAGACCTGGGGTTGCAGAAGTATGAGCTGGGTGCACGGGAGTGGACAATTGCTCGCCAGCTCACCAATTTGCTTAAGGTTTGAACTTTAACCTTAATTCTTGAGCTGTGCAGCTGACAAACCTTATCCCCTCGCGTGCCCGCTGTTGCACACGTGCCTGCACCTCAATTGCCCCTCTCCTCATCATCTTTTCCTCCCCAGATCTTCAAGGATGCATTGTACTTCTTCTCATGCGGATCTCCCAATCTGGCCACTGTCATCCCAGCCATGGACCTTATTGACCAGCGGCTCGCTACTGGCCACATGCAGACCTCCAAGTATGACTTTGCGATCTGCATGGCCATGGGGTTAGCAAAGAAGACCCTGAACAAGTATTATGAGCTCACAGACTCTTCGAAGGCATACTGCATTGCCATGAGTACGTCTCATCTTATTTTCTCGGTGTTCTATTTGTTAAGGCACGTCATGTTGCAGTCCTGCATCCGAGCTACAAGAAAGCTTACTTCGAAAAGGCCGCGTGGCTCGCCAAGTGGATCGACGTCGCCAAAGAGCTCGTCCGCACACAGTTCAACAAGACTTGGGTGAAGAGGGCCATGACTGGCAGGTCCGATTGATGAGGGTATGTATCCTGCAGTATATTTATGTAGTTGGACTGATAATTTGAATTAATGATGCATTCAAATCTGGTACAGAACAAATTATAGACCTGTGTTAATAATATAGTAGATATGAGACTTTGAACAATCCAGATCATCTGCATGCATTAATTTTGAATCACTTCCACTACTATCATCTACAAAAGAATACTCCCATTTTTATTGAAAGTGCTTTTTATGATACTGAAGCATCCAAATATGCATTATTTGATATTGTGGATGATTTGATACAACCTGACATGTATGCTTTCAGAGAGGCACAACACAAATGTCATTAGGAATTTCTTCCACTGATATAACTGGTATAGTATGATGACATCACAATATTCCATACAGTCAAAAACAGCCCAATGGGACACCACCCCCCAATGGGATACTTGCCTGTTTTAGTAGGATCTTTACTATTTCAAGCAATTAGGCGCTGTTTCTCTGTCACTGCAAGGGCGAAAATGGCGCCCATCCGCCAAAATATTGCTATATCAGGCAGGTGTCCCGTTGGGGGGTGGTGTCCCGTTGGGCCGTTTTTGACTGTATATTGTGGCACAGAGTAATGATCCAAGCTTACTTGAACTGCCCAGGGTACTTAGCTATAACACCACATGTCACTTGGAGATCCTTATCTCACCATAGTGCAGATGTGTTGAATAAACAAAGCTATGAGTGGGAAAAGACAATGAGCATTCACTTAACACTGCATATATTCAAGCTATTCTACAAGTACAGCATAAGGGAATGAACTAGTCAGTTCTTTGTTAGGTGAGTAGGAATACCAGATCTTGCATAAGCAGAAATACATCCTAGAGCAAACAGTTGGGCGATGGGCTCACACTGTGCTTGGCGGCAGTGCTCACCCTCCAACAAGATGTCCTCATTTGATCATTTAATAACACAGCTCAACCCAGACTCCATTTTATTGCACATTCGGTTATTTCCCTCTGCAAAAGACACTCTTATAGCATTTTTCAATCTCTAGCATCGACCAGTTGTTTTTATAAACCTAGCCACATCAGCAAATGGAGCCATATTGACACCATAAGTGCGGTGTTATTTATGCCATATGACAGTCATTTAATTGACATGTTGATTGAGGTTGATTCTCTATCATTATTGGCCTTTATTGAAGCCCTAGATCCTGTTCATCAGATTCAAATTACTCCTGATACATTATTTTTGTGTACTATATTGCTGCGGTATACTGATCCTTTCTGCAGCCCAAAGGCTGTTGCCAAGAAGGCTGCTGCTCCGGCTCAGGCTAAAGGTGCCAAGGCTGCAGCAGTGCGCAAGACCACAGCTCCTGCCCGCAAGGCCCCGGCAGCATCTGCCACTAAGTGAGTGTCGCTCTCTCCTCATTAGCACAATTTTCTCAGCCACCATAGAGGGAAGGCCGTCCGTGGCAAGGCAGTGCGGGCCATTGACAGTGACGTGGAGGAAGGCTCCGACGAGTCCGACATCCAGACAGAGTCTGACCTTGGCATGGAGGAGGCTGCTGCTGACAATACCTCGTACGTTGCTCTGCATGGTTTTTCGTTTGATGTGCTTCAGTTCTGAAGGGTATCCTTACAGTGACAATGAAAGTGTCTCTGCGGACGTCATGATGATCAGGTAAGATATGCGACATCAGCCCCATGCAAATCTAACACTGCATGCAGCGATGACGAGGAAGACAGCCGCCAGGAGGTTGAGCTGACCCCGAAGATTGGGTATGTGTCTTCACTTTATGCTGTGCTTCTCTGATATTGTATGTTGCAGACGCAGCCGTGCTGCCAACTCTAGCCCGCCATCTACCCCGAAGACTCCGTCGCCTGTGTGAGTGTTATTACTCTGCTGCATTGCTGCTATCTGTCATCTAATACTTTGCCGCAGCAAGCCCAGTCGTGGCAGAGCCGTCAAGCCGAAGTCCACCCCCGCTAAGCGTGCCAAGCAGTAAGTGTACCGTGTTGTTATTGTGGTACACCATTGGACTAATCATCCA
>NW_007360321.1:4305275-4323756 GCF_000271585.1 Trametes versicolor FP-101664 SS1 | reverse complement strand
AGGGAGTGAAAGTGGCCTCATACAAAGTATCTCGCAATTTCTCTCTCTACTTCCATATTATTGCTTTGTATCTGCTGCTACCAAGGGTGACGCGACTGTCCATGCCTCTATATCCTGCAATGCAATCACATGTTGACCTGTGTGCAACTAGGGTTACATGAGCGCCCATGGAGTGGGTTTCCACTTGGTAAGAAATCTGATTAACAAATATCTAAGGCTAACCCTAAGCTGTGCTAATGAAGGGGAACCCTAACCCCATGAACATTAGAAAGTTTTGTATGTGGCGCCTATTTCAAATCTAATGATGGGTAAGAAAATTTTTCCCACGGGGTCGGATTGGCATCACGCGAGTTGGCAGGAAGCTCACCCCATAAGAAACGATTTCTTCGTTCCTCATCAATCGTAATGCTTACAATATCCCCTCCATTTGAATGGCAACCAGGTAATATTCAGCAAGACAATGTTTTTAGGCACTTCCATGATTATCAGATGTTTTCAAACATGGATTGCACCATGAAACACATTTTCTCAGCATAATTATATAATCTCATACTTGATCAGATTGCCATATATGGTCCAATAGTGCACATTAGCTGTGATATTGCACTTACAGTAGTCTGAGCTCCTCCAAGGTTCATTGAATAAATATATAAACAGCAACATCAAATAGAGATCACAATTCTGACCCTGGTGGTATATCACACTTGGAGGTGAGGCAATGATGTCATCAGGTCATGTGTCTTGGGTGCTTTTTCCAATTGTGGCACTGATAGGATCTGGTGTTGTGAATAGTGGCAGCTGCACTGGCCACATCCAGATTATTTTTGAATATATAAACTCTGCTCATCCATAGCTATATGGACTAGGGGGGGCCAAGATATTGAGACATTTGTGATGGGGACCGAACAAGACCACATTCTGTGGCAGGGGAACACAGAGCACAGCTCCCCTGCCACTAAATGTGGTCTTGTTTGTTCTCAGCCACTGCTGCAACACATTTTGCCCACTGTTGGCTCATTCTTCACCACAATACAGGCCCATTATATATCATTAGAAAGGTGGTTTTAATATGTATCTAATGGTAGTATATTCATGGTTTTATATAGAATATACACGCTTTGATATATCAAACACTAATTGTGGCTGGAGGTCATTGCCAGAGTGTATGCACATTACCTGGTCCTTTATACCCACCACTTCATCTATCCAGCTTCATTATTACATTTCAAGGCATTTTCATTATACAGGGCAGAAGATAGCGTTGGAAATGCATTAAAGAAGTGGCATTATCTGGACCTGAACATATTTTCACTTCAATGTATGCCTTCAAATGGCATTCCATTGACCTAAAAACGACACCATTGTGTAGAGCTCAATTTTCTGAACCTGACAGTGTATAACACTTCATATTAGGCCTGGGAAAACACTGACCTAGGCCCACACTGATCTCCGTTAGTGACAAATTGTGACCCAGAGTCACTTATGGTGGGTTGTTTGGTGCCTAGCACCCACAGATGTGCTCATAATATCATACAAACACCCCCATTGCATTCTACTCATCAACAGCTTTCTGGTGATTTATAATTGTAGTATGTTCCACAAGACAATCACCTATCAACAAGCATATTATTTTGAGCTGTGGCTGAAAACAAACAAAGCCAAAGCTAGTGGCACAACAATGTGATTCCGCGTTGGTCTGCCATCAGGTCTGTGCCCTTGGGCACTTATTGCTAATTGTGGCATTGATAGAATCTTGTGATCCATAGCTTTCTGATGATATACATTTTATGACATATGGACCAGTAGGTTCCAGATTATTGTGATGGGAGCCCAACTGCAATACAATATGTGTACTGTTGGCCCATTTTGTACCATAACATGGGACTATTGGCTATCTTCAGAAAGCTACTTTCAATGTGGATCTGATGGTGGTATAACCATGCCATTATATGCGATATGCAAGTGTTAATATGCCAACCAGTTCATTCAATGCATTGGTACCAACTATCTTTTGTGCTATGTAATAAAAGTGTATTTGTATGTGATGGTAAGACTAGAAATATGACAGACTGAGCATGAACACTATATGATGTGCATACAATCTGCATTATCAGAACCTGGAAATCTATTTATTTCTTTGTACTCCAATTGATGCCTTCAAATGGCATCCTGTTAACCCACCAATAACACCATTGTGTAGAGCTCAATTTTCCGAATCTGACAGTATATAACACTTCATACATTGCTTAGGAACTCATTGCTCTAGACCTACCTCAATCCCCCATTAGTGACATATTGTGACCAAGTGTCACCTATAGGGGTTTGTTTGGCTTCTAGTTCCCTCAGATGTGCTCACAAAAATATACAAACAGCCCCATTGTATTCTCCTGATGCATAGCTTTCTGGTGATACCACATTTGTTTGATTTGGTGAACATTACGTGAGGTTGCCAGACATACTGCTCGGAGGTACACAGGTCACAGTAGAGTCACGTGACCGTGCCGCACGGCATACGCCAGGACCCCCGACATTGCCGCCAAAGGCCTGATCCACAAAATTGAAAAAAGGCAATGTCTGTCCGGTGGATCAGGCCTTTGGCGCCCTGATTTTGTCCGGGAATACACCAGGCCTACCCGAGTTTTAGTGAATTTGTCCGGGCCAGATCAGGCCTAATCGAGCACGTGCTTCGAATAGACGCCAAATTTCGACTTTTGCGGGTCTAAAAGGCTACAAATCGGGGCAAATGTCCGGTTTGGCACCAGGCCTCACCCAGCCTGGCGTCAGTATGTCCGGAAAAGTGGCATCAGGCATGGCGATTTTCGGGTCTTTTTTGTCCGGTTTTGCACCAGGCATAAGGGTTGCGGTCCTCAAATTTTGTCCGAAAACGGATCAGGCCCTTGGCAGAAATGTCGGGGGTCCTCATACGCCTGGGTCGAAAATCCGACCCAGGCGTATGCCGGGCGGCAGGATTCAATCTCCGCTTCAATTTGACTAGTATCATTGATAAATGGGCTACAAAAGCACAGATGGGTGGATTCCTCTGCTATTCCTTTGGCAAATATACATGTGTTATATACCATCAGAAACCTATTCAAGAGCTCTACCTGATGGTGGCATTTACAAGGTTCTATCTTATCTCTGCAGTGTTCAAAATTCAAGACCTCCTGCAAACCAGAACACTAAAACAGGTGTTAAGCCCACAATTCTGCCAATTCAGATGCTATTCACATTGTCTCTTTTCTAATGTGTGTATTCCGATGTGTAAGATCATATTCCAATATGAAGTCATCAATTTAGTCAATGCTTGACTTTCACAGCAGATAATCAACAGTTGCAATAGAGTTATACAAAAGTACACAAAATCATGTTTTAGGAGGTACCCTGATTACCAATAAATGTTGATATATATATCATTAGACTCTGCTAGCCAAGCTCTATACAGTGGAATGGTTTTCCAAGCCTCATATGCATCATATGGTACAGAAATGGCCAAATAATGCATTTCAAAGAAGGGTTCACCATCAAAACCTGCCAGCCATTGCCCCCCCACCAAGGTATGCGTATGCAACACACTCCTGGGCTAGCTCCTTGCATTGATTTAAAGACCACCTTCTGCTTCATCTGCCTGGCTCTTGCCCTTGAAGCCAGCTAACAGCTATTCTGCACCACCAAGACCCCAACTGGGGCCCAGACAATGCCCCTGATAATCTGCCTGAGGTTATTCAGGCATATGTAGAGCTGCAGATTCAGATGCCTGGGTCATTTGTTACAGGGCTCTGGCACAGTCATGAGACCAACATTACTGGAGAGATGAAAGACCTCAAGGAGTTCCAAGTGCACCAAGACTGGAGCACAGCACAGGTACTGTGGTTCATGTGTGCCTCCTGGAATATGCACCCAACTTACATAGCCTTCACCTGCAGTGTCTCAACTTGTGGCTGCACCTTGCGTACCCTGGCATTTTGAACCCGCCAGGTAGGGCTATCAGCACTGTAGTCAAGCACACCTCCCACATGGAAGAGAGCATCAATGAATGTGTGAGCACAGTCAAGCAGCTGAAAAATGAGTTGGAAGGATAGTGGAGGGCTTGATGGACACATGCATAAGGATGGGCAACTATGCTCAATGCTTGCAGTAGTGTACAAGAGGAGGTTCTCCTGTGCTATCAACATTGGCTTCAGTGACCTCTGGGCTGCAGCTCAAGGAAAGCCTGTGTAAAATATCAGCGGTAGGCATGCAGCAGTAACATCCAGAAATACTGGGTATGGCTTATACATCTTGACCATTCAGAAGTACTCAGCAATGCAAGCCCTCAGATTGAAGGAGTGTGATGAGGATGATGTGCATAGGATGTCCTAAATCCACTGAGTTGCTGAATAATTTGCCAATGTGAGTGTCATTGAAGTGATTTCCCCTGATCCAGACTTTGTGGATGAGAGTATGAAAAAGTTGTGTGGTGAACAGCAGCTGTAAGGATTCAGTGTGGATACCAAACACTCACACCAGCTTCATACTGAGGGTAGTATAGGACAGTGGGGAAGTACTTCTCACAATTCGAGATTCCGTGCAGCAACCGGCATACCATCTATAAGCTTAAGGTATGTCGCTGTAGAATCTCAATGCTTCTACAGTGTACATGAGCTCTCCCAGTCCGTAAGGACCAGGATCACGGCCTTCAATGAGGACTACCAGCAGCCAGCAGCACCTAAAAGATGCGCGCAGCCGCGGCGTATCCCCGAGTGGTTAATTGCAACAGGTTTAGCCATCGGCAAGTAATCCACATCCTTCAGCAATGCAGACACAAGTCACATAAGGACAGTGTCTGACTGCTTTGTCAGAGAAAATGCACCACTGTGAAGTTGAAATCTACATAGGGCTGCTGCCTCCACCCATTTGCACACCACCCAGGCAGAGGACATTGTGGAGACGGCACTCAAGTCCCTGCAGACAAAGATCCTCACACTCATCCAAGATGCAGTATACACTGAGTCCCTCATGCGGTTGGGACGATAGGTGGGCTCATATCCTTGTGCAGTATTATATATGTGGCATAGCAATCTCTGGGAGCACATCACTGTAATATAACAAGTGTTGCAATGACACTGGCAACCTTATGCTGTCACCCAACCTCGTTTGGTCTGCTGGCTCCATGAAGGAGGAGGTAGTGGTGTCCCCCGCTGTGATCTGCATGTGCTGATGCTCTTGAACAAGCGGTTTAATAGTGTGTTCACACCTGAACTGCAGTCCATGAACATAGAATGCAACACCACTGTTGTGTTTATATCTTGCAGGGCATTAAGCACCCAGGACATGTTGCAGGGCCTCTTGGACCACACAAAGTGGTGAGTGCAGCGGAAGATACAAATCTTGAGCAAGCTGATTCCTCCCATGGCAATGATTGACCTCCTGGTATGGAGTAACAGTCAGAAAGGTTCAGACAGTGCAAAAATTCACCTGGTACCAAAAGAGCACCTCATGCCATGCCAAAGACTTCTCCAAGAAAGGCCCAAGGTAGCTCTCTGCCAATGCAACCATTATATGCTCAGTTCACCCATATCACCCACTCTGTCAACATTTCCCTTGTAACCACCCTCATTTGCAAGGAGGTATGGTAGCTGTGCCAACATCCTCTTCCCCAATGATCAAGAAATCCAGACCATGTACCAGGATAGCCTCTTCATCAAACACAAAAAGGCTTTCAATGCCAACAATATCTCAAAGCCCATGAAGATGTGGACTGAATAGTACCTGGGCTTCAGGCTTACCATCAGCAGTTGGCACCAGGTTTCTACGCTGCTGGGGTGTAAACATGTGGGGATGGTGGAACACTTGATGTATGAGCAGGAGGAGACTGTTGATATTGCACAGGGCCACTCACAGGGGATGGACCATGCACACTGAAACAGTCGTATCTGTCCCTTGGGTGCGTCTTTACATACACCCATACCACATACCACAACTAGACCACCATCCATTTCTTGCAAGGCCCAGCATACTCCAGTGCTTGTGTTCACAGCTGTTAGCCCCATGAGCTCCATGGCTCTACAAGCGGGACAAGGCACAGTCAGTCGAGTGAGGAGTAGCTATTGAACCATTTGGAGAGTTCATTGGTCTTCCATGTGATCTTCAGTCCATCAATGGAGACAACAAATCTCCCATGTAGCTATGAGGAATGCCCAAGGCTTCTTCCATGATGGCAACCAACAACCCCATGCATCGTTCAGTCCCTCTCTCTCACAGCTCTCGTTGTTTGCAACCGATGTGCGTAGGCCGCATCGTCTGCTTCTACACACCCCACCGTGATTGTGTGCACAATCGGCCATCATCTCTCTCAGAGACTGGTTGCAGCATGTGGAAATCTTGCTGCACCAGAAACAGGCCATAGCGACACAAGCATGAGATTGAGGGTGAATGGGGAGTAGAAGGACATGGAGAGAGCACCCGTAAGGTATGAAATGATAACAACATGGTACAAGCGAGGGTCCGGCATTGTTCCAACACACGCAGTCAGAGGAAAGCAACCATGCCGGTGACAACCAAAGAAGCAGCAAGCCACAAATCCTTTCAAATGCACATAGAATGTAAGCATAAGCAGGATACTATCTAAGTACCCTAGATTGTCTGCAAATTGTTCTGTTGACTGCACAATAAATCTCATTGACAACAAGAATACTTGATTTACATTTTCTTAGACCTTACTGTACTAGATACCAAGAACAATATCCAAACCATCTGGTCTATCAAGTTCAACAACCCTTCCTACTTCAGCCGTCTCCATTGGGTGCTGGAGAGTGGGGTGGCAGCATTCATGAACCAAGGACAGTCTGTGCAAATGGTGCCGCAAGCACAATGTAAGCAGTTTTTAGGCCTGCAGTGCCATGGGTGGCACAAATGATATTTTCCAGCCCATAACCGCACAGATGAATCAACCTCTAGCTCTGAAGAAAGCCTTTTCACCACTGAAGACCTCATCATGCAGCAGGCAGTTGAGCTCCAACAAAGGCACCTCCACTCTCCTTCAGTGACGGCAAAGTCAGTGAATTCATGCATTAGCTGCACGGGATGGTTGTGTGCAGTGGTGTCTGTGCACGTCTGCATGTACCCAGGCTCATCAACCACAACACCCAGTGGTAACTGACCTATCCCTAAATTTGGCTAGAATGTGCTTGACACTGACTGGACACTGCCAGACCTCCTTGATGAGCCAATCACCTTCTACTTCAACAAATACCCAGCCTGGACTTTCATACATCTCAGTGGCCAAATCCTGGGCCTGGCTGGGAGTTGCAAACTCACTGGGACCCTCAGTGTACTTTCCCAGAGTATGATCAATTTACAGTGAGCAGCCCCATTGAGTAGAAATATCACCCCATGTGCCTTTGATGCACAGGGAAAGTATGCCTTGGCAAACTTTCTGACAAGGTAACACTGGTGTTCCCAAAAGGAGTGGCATTGTGTGATTTCCTTTACAAAAGTGCTTAAACAACCACCCATCTGATGTTTTGCTGACTTCCATAGCTACGGATGGTCTTGTCCTCACCACTACAGAGTTGCTCATGAACTTGTTAGGGAGATCTGTCATACAGCTGGCTTTCAAACTCTTGCAGGAGGTCTCACCTGATTTACAGCCTGCAAGCTACGCTTCTTTCCCGAGCCCATAGACTCTGAATACTGGGACTGAGCCAATGCCCCATCTTCAGGGGCGGATGGTGGTCCTTTGGCGTCTCAAAAGGGTAAGTCCAAATCATTGCAATCCAATGCAGGCAGCTGACATGTAGGCAAAGCATGGGCTGTGACAGCTCATCATGGACTAAGGAAACAGGGAACCTGGTAGATATGCCTGGGTTGAGCACCACTCAGTGTGTTTGATTGGTTTACACAGATGGCTGTGTTCCCAAGCTATCTGGCTGTAGGTGTGAAGTCATTCCATTTGGGCATCTCTGGAGAGCACTTCTCATTGAGCCCAAGGATCACCTTCTGGACTGCCCATAACTCCGCAACAGCAGGGAGGTTAGAAGAGGAGGTGGAGAGCGGGAGCATAGAGGGACAGGCAACAAGTTGAGCACACCTGCATGCTCAACTTGTTGCAGTTGTGGGCGGTGTGTTGCAGGCAGGTTGTCAATGTTTCTTTTGCTGATTCTGTCATGTCTACTAAAGTCTTTCTCTAATTCTAGCTCTCATTTTTCGCATTCCATGGCCAAGACTCCTCTGCCTTTGGTTTGCCTGGTCCCTGGTAAGCCTTCCTCTCAACGCTTCAGTGTTTTCTCTCACCTTTACACCGTTGTAGGTGGTGTGCCGGTCTTCCACCCAGTGGGTACTCAAAGCATTGGACCAACCTCTGGACTATTCCTGCACATGCAGTGGCTCCAGGCTTCAGTATGTATCCTCGTTAGGTGTTAAAGAATTTTCTGGATGTTCGCCAATCGCAGAAGGTACATCAGAGGGGATTGAGAAAGCAGGTGAATCTGACAAAGTAAAAGCAGCATTACCCTTAGGCAAATAGAATAATGCTGGTGCTGCAGAATGTGGTGGCAGCATTTCCCTACGGGTCCAAGATCTGGTTGGGGAAGCAGGTGAGTTGCTTCTGTGATGTCCAAGGGGAGTACAGAGTGGTAGCTGGTAACTGCAAAGCAGAGGGAGCAGCCAGGCCAGAAGCCATAGTGTGCATGCAACTTGGGACCACTTGTGCTGTCGTGAATGAACCCATGGACATCAAACCAATCCTTGAACTTGTTGCTGTCCTTGGCTGGCTCATCACCAGCACAAGCCCATGTACAAAGTTGAAATGAAACATCAGGATTCCTAGTATCCACTGCTTGATGCTTGTACCAGGTGCAAGGTCCGGATCTTGCAGCATCGCTTGAATGCAATGAGTGCACTGCATAGTGGGTACAAACATGCCATGTCTGCCAGACACAACAACAACATCCAGTGCCCATCCCTCCCATGGTTGTACTAAGTGGTGAACACTCCAAGCATATCAGCCCATTTCCAAAGGATGGTGGGATGTGCACACTGCAGAATATTAGTGTCAAGGTTCTCTGATAGCTCCCTGCACAGGGTGCATGCCACTTGAGAGTGTCGATGTTTTCTGAAAAGCATATCTGCAGCAAGCTGCCATCACAGACCAGCTTCAAGGCGTGGGTGGGTGTCAATCAATAGCAGCTGGAGTACAGCTCATGCGGGCATGTATATGGGCTTCTGATCCACACATGAATGTGCCACATTTGCACCCGCAGTACTGGGAGAAAAGGTACCAGACTTGGAACAGGTGGTCTCTGCACTGCTCCTACTCCCAACATGTGCGTCTTTGTCTTGGGAGAACATGTGTCACAAGTGTGGGGGACTGGATGAGCTCCACAATGACATACATTTCCCAGAAAAGCACTCAGCTAACTAAGCAGTAGGGCAAATGTATAATGGCAAGGCCAGATGACAATATGAATATGAGTGTGATAACCATGATGCGGGCTTTATGATTGAAGAAGCGGGATGTCTGTGTACATGGCACACTGGTCAGTAAGGTTGATGCATGTGCAGGTGTGAGAAAGGAGGGCCAGCTGTGGCATTGTTTGGGCATCATGGGCTGAAGGGCCGACTACATTGCCTACCACATACCCAATCATGAAAATTAGATTCATGGTGAGACCTGTGATGCAGCAGATGTTGGATATAAGGTTGGGACATTTTGTGTGTCCAACAGTGGTTGAGTTGGCCCAGGCGAGGATGACCACAAAGGGTGCAATAGACGTGACTAAGAACCCATGCAGTCAGCACCTATTACATCTCTGGTAGAATCACAGGGGAACCACTTGAGATCCAGTACGAGAAGAGCAGGCTATCCTACTGCACAATAGGAGCATGTTGACCAGGATGGAGCTGAGGATAGCTACGCAGTACATAAGATGCCCAAGTGTACACACACCTGGGGAGGCGGAGGCTGGTGATGAAGTGTAAGACGTGGAGAAGGGATGGGTGTCTGCTGGGGAGTATGCATCAAACCTTGTGTCTAAGATCATGAGGATCTATAGAAGCACTATGGCCTCTATATCCTGATGTGGATGAAGTCAATTTCATTGAGTTCAAGTGGGACAATGCCAACTACAGCTGTGCTTATGACAGTATTTTGACTATTTTGCTGTCAGTTTATACAGAGTGTAAGCAACAGTGGCGGAGAGTGGTACCTGAGCAGAATGCATTACTGTCAAAGCTTACTGGTCACTTTAATGGCAATTCTGATGACATAGTCAGCTACACAATCACCATTAGGCAGTCAATCAGGGATATTCTCCATGCTCAGGATCCAGTCACATATCCCAATGGCCCAGTGGGTACTGACATCTATGCTCTTGTGCGTGAAGTGCTGAAGGTGTCTGAAGACACTCAGCCCCAGTATTATTCCTGTCAGTCCTGCCATTATTCCAGTGAGTCTGGGGGTGCATGCAATATTTTGAGCCTCCTGGTCCTGTGCCTTGAATGCTTTGCTCATATAGTATGACCTGTCAATGACCTTGACCTCATTGACTTCATCATTGACTGGCAGTGTACTCGCACCAAGAGATACTGGATGCCAGAGATGCCCAGGTTGGCAGCAAGCACATTCTTCCAGTCTGTGGAGCTCAATATCTTCCTTGCTGTTGAACTTTGATGGCAGTTCAGAGGTATTCTTCTGTTTCATGGGGTCTAGCCAGCCTGAAGCCTGGATGATTTGTTCGGCCTGCAGCATCTGTGTGTGTCTGCTTATTTCTGCATTGCTCAGCTCTGTCCAGTCATTGGTCCGCAGCACCATCTCCTCAATCTCGCTGATGTTGAGTTCTCCATCATCATTATAATACTGAGTGTCCAGGTCATCCAGGGTGGCATTATCCATGTTGAATGGTGAAGGACCAGTCTTTCCTCCCTTTTTGCGAGCTGCAGAAAAGTCGTCCCTGGCATCATTGCACTCATATTTGATATGGAAGAATTTCATGACCTCCAGCTGCCGCTCTGTGAATGAATAGCCATTGAACACATCATCCCAGAGCACATCCTGGCTTGGTCTCAGATCCTGCCCAGTGCGCCAAGGCTTGAAGAGTGTGAGCATGGTCATGCAATATTGTTCACGGTTGCCTGCATCTCTCCTGGGAAGTGAACCACCAATGAAGTTGGGGACATATGCCTCAGACTCATCCAGCAGCTTCACATGATGGGTGTCATACTGTGGATGATTCTCATGGAACTGCACATATTTTGACCTGGATTTCTTTGGCTTAGGTGCGCTATCAGCTTCAAGCTTCTGGTTTGATGTTTTTGTAAGCAGGAGTTCATCCTCTGATTCTTCTTCCTCTTCATTGACTCCAGCACCCTTCAATTCTGCATCACTGATATCATAGTTGTCCTCCAACTCCGAGTCCACATCTGCATGCTCATTAATAGCCTCTTCAGATTTCTTGGGGCCCTTTTTACGGTGCTTGATCCGCTGCTTGTCTGCCAGTCTGACCCAGTCATATAGTGACATGTGCTCATACTCAGTGGGCCGCCATATATAGTCCTGCACAGGTGACAGTGCTATGATCCGCTTGGATGTTCCTGAAAGTCCGAGCATGACTTTGGTGGTCCCTTCCTCCGCAATCTTGGCAGAGTCCTCCCATGCACGCATCACCTCATACACATATCCTCTCCAGAAACATGTGCGGAATTTGTGGCTCTTGTAGTGGTCTGGATGCTTGAGCAGATATATGGCTGCCATGGGTCCACCAATTTCAGAGCATGCAGTGAGTGAGTTCACTATCTTGGTAATCAGTGACCGAGCCTTCTCTTTGGTAGACTTCTGACTGCCCAACAGCTCCACATTGCGCTCAAACACCTGCTGAATAGACTGGAACATCACATGGGTTTTCAGTGGGGTTTTAGTTATGTAATCAGCAACATAGGCTATGACAGATTTAATGGCAGTGCCCGACAGCAGAGAAGTGACATCAGTGTTCCCATGCATGAGATAGGTGACCGCATGGGTGATGTTGTTGATCCAGGCCTCTCTTTTCTTCATGATCAGTGCACCAGTGCCTGGGTCTACCACAGTCTCTGGGTGTGTCTCTCTGGGGAACCAGGCTTTACAATTTCCATTTTTGTCTGTACAGCCCCGATTATCAAACTCAGGTTTGTCAGACTTATCCAGATCAGCCTTGTCTTTCTTTGAGGATGCCCATGCTTCTGACACTGATCACAGTTCCACCACCCCCCTCAGATTTGATAGAGAATATTATCCAAGGCTTTGCCACAGATATTTCTGACTTCCATGAGTCTGCTTGTGCAGTATGTGCCCAGCTTGTATCCAGAAGCTTTTGCTCTGCATGACCAAGGAAGACTATGATCAGAATCTGCTGATATCAGACAATATGGTTACCATGAAGGAGTAAAAGTCTGAAAGTGACCCCATCTGTGATACTTGGGTGGAGAGGGCCATGGCTGGCAGGTCTGATTGATGAGAATGAATTTTTAATGACATTGAATCAAACTGCCATTTGTTATTTGCTCTTTGGTATCTGTGCTATCTAAATAGGAGTAACATATACTCCTATGTAGTACAGAAATACTGCATGTCTTAGTGTCAAAAGCACTGCAACAACACATCACAATTTTCTGAGTGATTCACCCTATTGGTGTATGCAATTTTAGTGTATGCAATTTGGATATTAAAATATACTAGTATACCTGTTATGAACTGTTTACAGCCACTGCAGAAGTACATTAGCAGATGCGAGACAATAGTGTCCTTCACACAGTGCAGATTACGATTGATGAGGAACGAAGAAATCGTTTCTTATGGGGTGAGCTTCCTGCCAACTTGCGTGACGCCAATCCGACCCCGTGGGAAAGAATTACTTACCCATCATTAGCTTTCTGTTAGGCGCCACATACAAAATTTTGTAATGTTTACAGGGTTAGGGTTGGCTCCCAATAGCACAGCTTAGGGTTAGCCTTAGATCAGTTCTAATTACAATGCTTACCACATGTAAAGCCTCTCCCTGGGCGCTTGTGTAACCCTAGGTTGCACAGCACATGTGCTGCTCACTGTCCACTATGCCTATAGGCTATGTACTGTATTAAACAGACCCTTGACACATGGTATAGTGTCGTCAAAGTACTATACCCTTGGTTTCCTCTTAGAGCTATGATCTGGTGGTAGTATTTATATGCCATATGCTACTAAGAAAGGTTAGTCAGTGATCAGCTGAGATAGTATATACTGACATAGAGCATCATATCTGTTCTTGTAGCTCATCTACCATTGACAGTCACTGAAGTCATTGGGGCACTGCACTCCTTATTTGGATTGAAAGACTACAATTGAAGTATTGCTTGTTCCTAAGTCCCAATTCCAGAACAATATCAAATGTAATGGCACCACGTTGTAGACCTTGTGAAGAGCTTTCTGATGATATATAATATGTGCTATATGGATAAAAACTGGTGAAACAATGGGGGAAATACTGCCAAAAAGCGGCTGCTTTTCAGAAAATGTTTTTAAGTACCACGGGCGCTAGTAGATCGCGCTGACCCAGCGTGAACTACTAGCGCCCATCGGACTTCACCAAATTGCCTTTAGGGCGCTTATTCGCCCACAGGATCAAGCCCTGTGAAGCCTTCTTTAAACCACATTCATGATCAATTTATGGACCATTGACAACATATGACCCTCCAAAACCAGCACCATTGTGTAGAGCTCAGCACACACTTTCGAATGATATACATATCACCATTTATTGGTAAGCACAGTATGGCATAAAACACGATTTGGTACATTTTGCACCACTTTGTAGGCAAATGCTATGTTTGTGATGTTTGAAGCCCAATATCATGTTCAGGTATCGATTATTAGTACATTATGTTCCTTTTAATGTGCTGGGTCTACAATGGAAACAATCATATATATACCATCCAAAATGACAGAGATATAAACCCTACTATCTGTGCTTACCTCTTGCTGGTATTATATTGAGGTATAGCATCTATTGTGTGGGTACACTAGATCTATACCATCACCATTGAATAGAGATCAATATCCTGAGTCCAGTGGTATATGACACTTGACCATTTGGTGAATATACACTATGGTACTAGCACTCATTGCCAATTGTGGCACTAATGGGAATTAATCTAGCTGTTATCTTATCATAATGGAACCAGATCCTTTATCTCTTTGCACAGATGGATTCACCTTATCAATAGCTTCCTGATGATATATAATATGTCCCATTTGGACTAGTGGGAGCTGAGATATTGATGCTTCTCTGTTTGGAGCCAAACAAAGCCAAAGCAAATGGCACGCCGACGCGGATTAGCGTCGTCGTGCCACTAGCTTTGGCTTTGTTTGTTTTCAGCCACAGCTCAACCTAATATGCTTGTTAATAGGTGATTGTATAGTGGTAACATACTACTATTATATATCACCAGAAAGCTGTTGATGAGGGGAATGCAATGGTGGTGTTTGTATAGTGGTCAGAGCACATCTGTGGGTACTACAAGCCAAACAATTCACCATAAGTGACTTTGTGTCCCAATCTGTCACTAATGGGGATCAATGTGCAGTTTATATAATGCCTTGCTAGCACAATCTTCTGCCCTATTTAATGAGAGTATGTTAGGATGTAATGAGGAGACTGACTATATATAATAGCTAGCATGAAAGCTATCAGTTGTGCATACAATGTGGTAATGACCTTCAGCCACAATCAGCATTTGGGGCATTAAAGCCTGTATATTGCATATAATAACATGATCACACCACCATTAGATGCACATTGGAGAGACCTTTCTAGTGGTATATCATTGTCCCATAGTGTGATGCAAAATGTGCCAACAGGGGGCAAAATGAGTTGCAGCTGTGGCTGAGAACAAACAAGACCACATTGTGTGGCAGGGGAGCCATGCTCTGCGTTCCCCTGCTGCCAACTGTGGTCTTGTTTGGTTCCCACTACAAATGTCTTAATATCTTGCCTCCTACTGGTCCATATCTCATAAAATATATATTACCAGGAAGCTATGGATGAGCAGAATCCATCTATCCAAAAATGACTTGGATGTGGGCACCTTTGCTGCCACTATGCACAACACAAAATCCTATTAGTGCTACAATCGGAAAAAAGCGCCCATGGCACATGACCTGATGACATCATTACCTCACCCCCTACTGTTGTATACTACCAGGTTCAGAATTTTGATCTCTATACAATGGTGCTGTCTATATATTTGTTAACTGAACCTAGGAGCAGCTTAGACTATCATAAGTGCAGTATTACAGCTAAGATGTGGCTGTTGCACTATATTTAGCAATCTGATCAGGTAATATGGTTACACAAGATAGAGTATACAGATAATAATGGAAGCCTAGTATAATTATCACTCTGCTGAACATTGCCCTGTTGCCATTTGAAGATAGTGCATAGTGTAAGCATCTGAAATATCATCAATCTAAAGTGTATGATCAGGCTATTCATTGAAGGGCTTGTTCATTGTCTATCTGATCCATTTTATGCCATGACACTTGCAAATATCAATGTCTTCCTGGGCAAACTCAAAAAATCAGCAATAGGCTGTAATGAGTAAACTCTCACCTGTAAATTGCCTAAGCTTGAGAGGAAGCCTGTAATGCTAGAGAATCAGCCCTGCTCAAGATAGGAAAGGAGTGACTGTCATGTAACATGGATAAGACTACATCTATGATATAGTCAGCCAATATTTTCACTCTATTCAAGGCTTGGGCACAGCAATGTTGATTACCATGGGGCTTTCCTAGCTGGGCACAGAGGTCAAATACATCTGAAATATTTATCAGATATAGTTTGTATGTGTGAGAAAATATTGATTCACATTGTCCTGCATATTGTGATTGGATGAAAGTGGTGCAGTTATAGCACATAATATACATCAGTGCTTATAAATCATCTGCACTGTGTGAAGGACACTATTGTCTCACATCTGCTAATGTACTTCTGCAGTGGCTGTAAACAGTTCATAACAGGTATACTAGTATATTTTAATATCCAAATTGCATACACTAAAATTGCATACACCAATAGGGTGAATCACTCAGAAAATTGTGATGTGTTGTTGCAGTGCTTTTGACACTAAGACATGCAGTATTTCTGTACTACATAGGAGTATATGTTACTCCTATTCAGATGGCACAGATACCAAAGAGCAAATAACAAATGGCAGTTTGATTCAATGCCAATGAAAAATTCATTCTCATCAATCAGACCTGCCAGCCATGGCCCTCTCCACCCAAGTTGGAAAAGCAGGAAACCCCACACGCTTTGCGGCAGCATCAGGGAATCAACATCGCCCAACCCCTCACCCCTTTTCACCTATCAATCATCCGATTCCCGGATAGCATACAACAACGTGTAAAGCAGAACCACTGCATTGTCAAGGTCCACATGTCCGGCATGTCTAAGCTACGTGCTAATGTAGTCAGCCATTCCCTTCCCATGCCCAAAATTACGATTGATGAGGAACGAGGAAATCATTTCTTATAGGGTGACCTTCCTGCCAACTCGCGACACCTCAATTGATGCCTGTGGGAAAATATTTTGAAACTCCGCTAATCAGCCATTCATGTTGAGATAGGCGCCACATACATTCTCCGCCTAAAAACCCAGGGTTAGGGTTCTCCTCCATTAGGAATTTTAGGGTTAGACACTAGATTGCTGCACACAGCCACTCTGACCATCTGCTAATGAGGCTTTAATGCTTCCCAGTGGGCATCTATGTAACCCTAGGTGGCACTACACACCTGCGGCTTCATGCACACTCAAATGCAGGCTATAACAAACATCTATATAGACTCAAACACAATGTGCATCATAGCATAAGGGTATATCTATATAGTTTACATTACTAGTAATTGTGCTAGTAGTGGTGAAGGCTCTATGATTATTCCTGCCAAGAGAGAACACTGATCACATATTTGAGGATTGGTTATGTGTGCACATAGGACATGCTATAGTGCCATGATATATGCGATTGTATCTCTTTCATCTATGGCAGTTACTAGAGTGATTGAAACTGTAGTTTATCTACTCTATCTTTGTTTAAAAGACTAGAATCAAAGTATTTCCTCTTTCTGTTGCCCAATATGGAGACAATCAAAACCAAAACAGTACCGTATTGTAGAGCTTGTAAAGGGCTTTCCGATGATATATGATATGTGCTATATGGATGGGAACTGGTGAAACAGCGAGGGAAATACTTCTAAAAAACGGCTGCTTTTCAAAAAATCTTTCCAAGTACCACGAGCGCTAGTAGATCGCGCTGGCCCAGCGCAATCTACTAGCGCCCATTGGACTTCACCAAATCACGTTTTGGGCGCCTATTTGGCCGGCAGGATCAGGCCCTGTGAGGCCTTCTTTAAACCGCATTCATTGGCCATTTATACATTATGCAGGGTATATATGACCCGGAAAACACCTCCATTGTATAGATATTGGCGAGCAGGTTCTAATGATATGCACATCAACATTTATTGATAAGCAGATCACTGCAATAAATCCAATTTCGCACATTTTATACCACTTTGTAGGCCAATACTGCTCCTGTGTTGTTTATAGCCCACAGTGTGCCCAGGTATTTATGATGTGTCTACATGACATTGCTGTCTTGGTACTAGGACGACTGCAGAAACAATAATGTATATATACCAAAAACTGATAGAGATATGGGTTTAATCATGCCCACTTACCTCTTTCTAGTGTTGTATTGAGGTATTACATTGCTTGTATAGCGGAATTTTCTGGGTACACTAGTATCATAGCATCCCCATTGAATAGAGATCAATATTCTGAGCCCAATAGTATATAATACTTGACCATTTGATGAATATGCCAGGCCACTAGCGCTTATTGCCAATTGTGGCACTAATAGAAATATATCTAGTCCATATCTTATTCCACTGTCACCACATCCTTGATTTGTTTGCACAGATGGATTCTCCTTGTCAACAGCTTCCTGGCGATATATTATATGTCCCATTAGGACAAGCAGAAGCCAAGATATTGACCCTTCTCTGTTTGGAGCCAAACAAGACCAAAGCCAATAGCACGCCGACGCGATTCCGCGTCATCGTGCCACTAGCTTTGGCTTTGTTTGTTTTCAGCCACAGCTCAACATAATGTGCTCATTAATAGACAAGTGTATGGTGTAACATACCACTATTATATATCACCAGAAAGCTGTTGATGAGGCGAATGCAATGGGGATGTTTGTATAGCATTCTGAGCACATATGGGAGTGCTACAAGCCAACCAACGCACCATAAGTGACTCTGGGTTACAATCTGTCACTAAAGGGGATCAATGTGGGTCTAGGTCAGTGTTTTCCCAGGCATAATGTCAAGTATTATATACTGTCAAGTTCGGAAAATTGAGCTCTACACAATGGTGTTGCTTGTAGGTCAATAGAATGCCAATTGAAGGCATAAATATGAGTAAAAGGATGTTCA
>NW_007360321.1:4302384-4305255 GCF_000271585.1 Trametes versicolor FP-101664 SS1 | reverse complement strand
TCACCACATCCTTGATTTGTTTGCACAGATGGATTCTCCTTGTCAACAGCTTCCTGGCGATATATTATATGTCCCATTAGGACAAGCAGAAGCCAAGATATTGACCCTTCTCTGTTTGGAGCCAAACAAGACCAAAGCCAATAGCACGCCGACGCGATTCCGCGTCATCGTGCCACTAGCTTTGGCTTTGTTTGTTTTCAGCCACAGCTCAACATAATGTGCTCATTAATAGACAAGTGTATGGTGTAACATACCACTATTATATATCACCAGAAAGCTGTTGATGAGGCGAATGCAATGGGGATGTTTGTATAGCATTCTGAGCACATATGGGAGTGCTACAAGCCAACCAACGCACCATAAGTGACTCTGGGTCACAATCTGTCACTAAAGGGGATCAATGTGGGTCTAGGTCAGTGTTTTCCCAGGCATAATGTCAAGTATTATATACTGTCAAGTTCGGAAAATTGAGCTCTACACAATGGTGTTGCTTGTAGGTCAATAGAATGCCAATTGAAGGCATAAATATGAGTAAAAGGATGTTCAGGTCCAGATTAAGCAGTTTATCTTATAAACTGCTACCACTATCTTCTGCCTTATATAATGAAAGTGTCCTGCAATATAATAACGAAGCTTGATAGATGGATTAGTGAGCATAAAGACCGGGTATTGTGCATACAATCTGGCAATAACCTTCAGCCACAATTAGTGTTTAGTGCATTAAAGCTTTTGTATTCAATATAAAACCATGATTGTACCACCATTAGATGCACATTAGAAAGACCTTTCCAATGATATATATTTGTCCTATGATGTGGTAAAGAATGAGCCAACAGGGGGCAAAATGAGTTGCAGCTGTGGCTGAGAACAAACAAGACCATACTTGGTGGCAGGGGAACACTGAGCTGCATTCCCCTGCCACCAAGTACAGTCTTGTTTGGTTCCCACTACAAATGTCTTAATATCTTGCCTCTTACTGGTCCATATTTCATAAAACACACATCACCAGGAAGCTATGGATGAGCAGAGTCCATATATCCAAAAATTATTTGGATGTGGCCACCTTTGCTGCCACTATGCACAGCACAAAATCCTATTAGTGCCACAATCAGAAAAAAGCGCCCATGGCACATGGCCTGATGACATCATTGCCTCACCTCTGAGTGTGATATACCACCAGGTTCTGGATTTTAATCTATATTCAATGGTGCTGTCTAAATCTTTATCAAATGGAGCTAAGAGGGACTATCAATAATGCAGTATTGCAGCTGATGTATGCTATTGCACCATATATGGAAATCTGATCATGTTAAGAAAGTGTGTGGGGGTAGGCTGGTGTAGTGGGAAACCAGTCCTCTGCAGGGGTTTGATAGGCACGTCCACGCTTGTACAACCGGGTGTTCGAATCCCCTTGCCTCTGCCCTCAGAACCCATTTTGGGCCACGAGTTTCTCCTGCCCCAATTACATCTCCACCCGGAAACGGGCGATCGGGGCCCTCCGGAACCCAGTACTTGCACGTGCATCCCCACACCGCCCGGCTCTAATGGGGGTTTTTGGCAACACATGTCCAGGCTTTGGCCCCGCAGCAG
The DNA here is from genome assembly GCF_000271585.1 of Trametes versicolor FP-101664 SS1. Taxonomy (NCBI): domain Eukaryota; kingdom Fungi; phylum Basidiomycota; class Agaricomycetes; order Polyporales; family Polyporaceae; genus Trametes; species Trametes versicolor. Next base: position 4,303,665 of record NW_007360321.1, on the reverse strand, counting down.
CAGCCGCATCACACGCAACCACATAATGACCACCGGCGTAGCCCGGCCTACCTTCCCATTGTGGTGTGGGAAACCGTGATGGAGTCTGGCATGCGCACAACCAGACCGAGGAGCAGGTGTAACCGGTGGCGGTGGGCTTGGCTTAGGGGGGCCGGCAGCATCAGTCTGGGCCGGGATTGCAAGGGAATGACAGGCATTGGAACAGTTTAGATGGAGGTTTGTATCATGGTGAGAATTTTCAAGTGACATATCTGATTATTATAGCTTAGCACCCTGGGCAGTTCAATTAAGCTTAAATCATTACTCTACTGAACAACATATGGAACACTGCAATGACATTGTACTATTCCAGGGGAGGAAATTCCCTGATGACATTTATGTTGTGTCTCTCTGATTGCATCTATGTTAGGTTGTATCAATTCAAGTGCTACATCAAATAATGCATATTTGAATACTTTGAATATGATAAAAAATACTTAGAACAAAAGTGGGAATACTCTTAGCAGATGAAAGCAGGGGAATTGATGCAAAATCAATGCATGCGGATGATCTGGACTGTTTCAAGGCTCATATCAACTACATATATCAATACAGTGTCCATGGCTTGTTCTGTGCCAGATATGCATGCATCATTAATATGAATTCTCAGTCCAACTACATAAATTATACTGAGAAATACATATCCACATCAATCGGATCTGCCAGTCATGGCCCTTTTCACCCAAGTTTAAGCTAGGCCAGGATGCATGCATGAGTTCATTTCCTCAATTGCTTCAGTCACTGGCAATGGTAGATGACATAAACAAACAGATTTCACCCTATATGTCAGACATAATGCCTCAACTGATAGCTGACTAGCCTCTCTTAGTGTTATATGCCATATAACCACTACTACCAGATCATAGCTCTGAAAGAACCCACTTGGCTAGAGAGGGCCATAACTGGCAGGTCCGATTGATGAGGGTACATATATCTTAGTATAATTCATATAGTTGGGCTAAGAATTCAGATTGATAATGCATTTAGATCTGGCCCAGAGCAAACTATGGATGCTGTGTTGATATATGTAGTAGATATGAGCCTTTAAACAATCCACATCATCCATATGCATTGATCTTGTATCAATTCCACTGCTGTCATCTGCTAAAAAAACTCAGACATCCAAACTCCCATTTTTGGTTTTAAGCTATTTTTTATTGCCTTCAAGGTATTCAAATATGCATTACTTGATATAGCACTTGAACTGATGCATCCTAACATGGATGCTATCAAAGGCACTGC
>NW_007360321.1:4297790-4302063 GCF_000271585.1 Trametes versicolor FP-101664 SS1 | reverse complement strand
ATTTTATTCTCTGCAGAAGACTCTTATGGCATTTCTTGATCATCTCAGCATTAGCAGGTCAGTTTATAATCCAAACAATATCAGTAACTACAGTCACATTACTACCATGTGTAGTTTTATTGATTTTATATAATGGTCATGCCATTGACACATTGATTGAGGCTGATTTTCTGTGATTATTAGCCCTTAAGCCTAGCCTAGGCAACTTTAAGTAGGAGGTTAAGACATTCATCTTGGTAGCTAATTTTATGCCATGTAATGGATCAGACATACCTTGATCAAAGACCTTGATTGAATAGGCCTTCAATAAATGGCCTGATTGTATTATTTAGATGGAAATCATGTTATGATACATTTATTTCATTGAAGTTTTGGGAAGTAATTCTTTTATGCTCACAGTATCCCCTCTATTTGAAGGGCAACAGGCACTGCGTTCAACGCATTTTTAGTCCTCGGGCGAGCGCACGCAAATAGGCCGGAATAGAAGACCTGGGCGGAGTCCGAATACACCGTCTGGTCGGGAGGGCGCCCACAGGCCAGTGAGACCAACGGCTCACTCTGGTCAGGCATGGGTGGGCGGCGAGTACGTGGTATATGCGAAGAGGGGAGTAGGCACGAGCAAAGCTTGTAGTAGCATATAGTCCGGATGAGTATACAGTACGTGTTACGAAGAAGACCAGAGCAGAATAGACTGGGTACGACAATGTATTGCAGATCGTACAAACACGTACAAAGAACGCGCGCGCGTACGCGGTCAGCTGCCCATATGCAGCAGCGCGCTGCATCCAGCTTGCCCTTTCGCCCGCGACCACCGTTCCCGTCCTCCACATCGTCCGACAACGATGTCGTCGACCTGTCCAGCAAATATCACCGACGAAGAAGTTAGAGCGACCTGGAATGGCCTACCTGAAGCCGCGCGCAGAGCACTCATGAAGGAGGCCGCCGGTACCGGGTCCACGGCGGCCTCAGGCCAGGGAGGCGGCGCTGCGCACGTCCATTCAGGCAGCGTGACGCGAGGGGGGATTGGACAGAGAGGAAGAGGAGGGTGAGTGCGCTTATCACGCGCATACAGCCGCTGTGCAAAAATGTTAACTTTATATGCGCATATACAGAGCCCACGCACCTACACAGCCCAGAACCGGGGGCCTGCGTCGCCACTCAACCCCGCCACATGATCCTCGCGAAGTACGCCGCCCACGTCAAGAAGGCCCCCAAGAGATGTATGGAATCCCACCTGTCGACCACATCCTGCCACAGAACGGCATGGGTCTGTATGGAATGGATCTCTTCGGGTTTGACCCTCTTGCAGCACCGGGTCTTCCAGGACACGCCGGCGGCCCCGGCTATATGCAGGCTCAGGTCCCGTCAGCGATGAAAATAATGATGGGTCAGATGATGCAGTCCGTGACTCACCTGACAGGCATCGTCGCGCAGAGCAACACGCAGATCGCGAAACTTACCGCACAGGTCTCCGCGCAGGCAGCTGATGGGGAGGGCGTACAGGTGGAAGGGACGGCATTACAGGGAGCGTGCGCGCACGGCAGTCACAGTGGAGCCTACGCAGCGCGTGGGCGGCGGCCTGCAGGTCGAGGGGGTCGCGCGGCTGTTGTGGTCGAGGTGGACGTCTCGATGGCCAAAATGGAGCTCAAGCTGCTGAGCAAGACACAACGCGCCGCGCGCGCCGCCATCAGTGTGAGTTGTATGCGATGATATGTCGTGTAAGGTACTTACTTGCGTGTCCAGAAACTCGCTGCGAAGACAATCTGAGAGCTTACGGGCATCTCCCGTGGCAGCGCATGGCCGGCCTATAACCCCGCAGAGGCCCGCAAAAACCCCGACACTGAGGAGCCGTACTTTGACGTACATTTCACCTCTCGCACGGGTGTAAATGACCCCGTCAATGTGAAGCTTCTTCAGCAGGTCGCGGAAATTGTGGAGGAAGATGTCAACGTGAGTACAGCGTGTTACACACAAGCACAAGACCGACTCACCGTGCGTTGAGAAAGGCCAAGCCGAAGTTGCATCTGTGGGTTGAGGCGGCCGATGTCCCGTTCTCGCAGATGCTCGTGTACGAGATTGCCAAGGAGACCTGGGCGAACTTCAAAAGGAAGTACAATGCGCAGCATGACGAAGAGAAGAAGCTCGCCCAGGAGATCAACAACATGAATAGCCGTTGGCAACTGCGTCGGAAGCAGGTAAGTTTTGGATACACTCGCGGGAGATTGGTACTCATCATGGCTTTCAGAAGTATCGCTGCTTGTCGAGCGCCGCCCCGAAATACAAGGCACGATACGGGGTAGACCCGACCCCGCTGCTCGACATCTCACAGATGTCTGATGAGGCGAGCGGTCCGGATCGTGCATCCGGTGAGAGCAAGCCTGACTGGCGTGCACGCATGGCTGGTCTTCTTGGGATGATGGATGTGACGCCGGAGTTCATCAAGACCTTGCCCGTGTTTGAGGTGATCAGATCGAACTGGCAATCAGATGAGGTAAGACACACCTCTACACGTCTAGCAGCCTATTCCTGACGTCCTGCAGTATCGGGAGATGTCCAAGGAGTTGCGTGAAATGTATGCGGAGTCACTCACAGCGAAGCAAGCACAGACCTCCAAGTTCCGTGTCCGTAACTTGGGCCGTTCGTCTGACACCCCGCCCGCTGTTGCGCCCTACAACTTTGGCATCAACATGGAATGGCTCGACGCACACAAGGATATGGACACTTACCACGCACTTCTCCACGACTGGGGCACATACGAAGATCCGGTCGGGTTCGGCTCTTCGTCCGGCGGTGCTAACGGTGACGATGGCGAACAACCGGATCGAAACGGAGCACAGCTACCTGGGAACGGTCTGGGGGACGAAGACGAGGACGAGGAGGACTAACTTGATCTCTGGGGTTTCACTTGCACACTGGCGACGCTCTCCCGCCTTCTCGGAACTCCTGCTCGGCAACTCACTCTCCTGCGGACCGCACTATGTTTAGCTTCTTGGGACTGATATCAGAGAACACAAATCACTTACTTAGGCATAATGTAACTGTGCGTGTGCGTGCATAGGTAGTGAAAGTAGTGTACAATATAGATGACTTCAGTGATACAGATACCTCGGGATGTGAGACCGCAGTGAGAGCGAACACCTGATAGCATGTGAGCGGCCTGATCAAAGCATAGTAAGGGTACGTACAGAATGGCGCGCACCGGCAATACATACCCGCGGTCACTCATCGTTATCGCCTGGTGCCAACGATATGCCGTGCCAGTCAAGGGTAGTAGTCACCCAGATCTCCGTGTCGGTATTAGCGACGGTGCATATCCCACGAGTGAGTTGACATCGTATCAAGCTGGCTGGGATGAAAGTGGACGGGGTGGTGGAAAGGCCGGCATCGAGGTGCTTCTGGTACTCCCAGAACCGCACATCAAGCTCAGGACTGATAATATTAGGTTAGCGCTCTCAGATGTACACGGCATGGTCACTTACTATGGCGCCCAGGGGTCTGTAGTGACAGGGGAGACTCCAGCAGCTGCGGGGACAAGGTACATGATCTCCGCAAAGACTCCTGAAATTGACGGGCTGATGCCGGCCTGTTCGTGTAGGTAGAGCGCTGTAACCTCACCATAATACTCCTGCCCATGGATGATGACCTTGACAAGAGCAGAAGAGGAGTGCCCACTGGCAGAGCCTTGATGAGAGGTGATGCGGCGGCCGTCGAGGAAGATGTGATTGAGCACTGTAGCATAAGTGTTCAACCGCACTGTGTTGACTCCGGGAACGTTGTCGTATGCTATCCGGGAATCGGATGATTGATAGGTGAAAAAGGGGTGAGGGGTTGGGCGATGTTGATTCCCTGATGCTGCCGCAAAGCGTGTGGGGTTTCCTGCTTTTCCAACAGTGGCTTCGCCGAGTTCGTGACTAAGCCGGGCGGGCTATGATCCTTGAATAACTGCTTGTGTGGTGGTGTGTGGGTGATTGTGGTGTACTGAGACCTATGCGGAAGTCTCGGATGGTGGTTGCCCTGAGTATCTGGGCAGAGTCTCCCCTATACTGGTTGGGAGTGTTGCGTGCTGGCTGCGTAAGGCTGCGAGTGCCTGTCTTCTAGACCCCGTATTAAACACACCCTGTGGTATGTCAAGTGACGTGTCTTTCCTGGCTGTAGACCCCGTATTAAACACACCCTGAGTGGCGTGTCAAGTGACGTGTCTGCCGTGGACCCCGTGTCAACGTGCCCTACGGTGGCGTGTTGAGTGATGTGTCGTGCTTCTGTCTTCGTACCA
>NW_007360321.1:4291460-4295609 GCF_000271585.1 Trametes versicolor FP-101664 SS1 | reverse complement strand
GCCACGACTGGGCTTGCTGCGGCAAAGTATTAGATAACAGATAGCAGCAATGCAGCAGAGTAATAACACTCACACAGGCGACGGAGTCTTCGGGGTAGATGGCGGGCTAGAGTTGGCAGCACGGCTGCGTCTGCAACATACAATATTAGAGAAGCACAGCATAAAGTGAAGACACATACCCAATCTTTGGGGTCAGCTCGACCTCCTGGCGGCTGTCTTCCTCGTCATCGCTGCATGCAGTGTTAGATTTGCATGGGGCTAATGTTGCATATCGTACCTGATCATCATGACGTCTGCAGAGACACTTTCGTTGTCACTGTAAGGATACCCTTCAGAACTGAAGCACATCAAACGAAAAACCATGCAGAGCAACGTACGAGGTATTGTCAGCAGCAGCCTCCTCCATGCCAAGGTCAGACTCTGTCTGGATGTCGGACTCATCGGAGCCTTCCTCCGCGTCGCTGTCAATGGCCCGCACTGCCTTGCCACGGACGGCCTTCCCTCTATAGTGGCTGAGAAAATTGTGCTAATGAGGAGAGAGCGACACTCACTTAGTGGCAGATGCTGCCGGGGCCTTGCGGGCAGGAGCTGTGGTCTTGCGCACTGCTGCAGCCTTGGCACCTTTAGCCTGAGCCGGAGCAGCAGCCTTCTTGGCAACAGCCTTCGGGCTGCAGAAAGGATCAGTATACCGCAGCAATATAGTACACACAAAAGACACTCACGCCTTTCCAGCGGCGACACGGGTGCGGGTAGTACGTCCGGCCATGGGGATAGATGGTGGGGTAGAGAAGTGGAGGGGGAAAGTAAAAGATGCTGAGAAGAGCGTTGGGGAGGACTCGAGGTAAGGAGGACTCTGCCTGGTTCCGCTGCCCTCCGGCCCTTTTATCCTTCTCAGAAGCGGGGTTCGGCGATATCGCCAGAGTTCTGGGACCTCGCTGTGCTCGCTTACCAGTGTTGGGGACAACGTGTTCCATTCCATGATGAGTGCCCTCCCGTGAACGCTGCCTGCAGAGCGACACCCCGTGCACCAACTCTGTATCCCATACCAGTGAAATTGCATACATATGTACCAGAATACACAGTGCATCCATGGACACAGTAGGTGCACCTTTGTGAGGATCCTGTCTGTGCAAGACTCGTGGGGTGGTGGTTTGAAATTCGCATATGTGGGTGCGAATTTGAAATGGCTGCGCTGATGCAGCTTCTGGGAACTAGGATGGGCATCCCCAAAGTCCCGGCCGGTCTCTCGTCTGTTGTCAGCTCACAATTGGTGCGGCGAGCAGTGTGATGGTGAGAAAGCTGGACATCTCTCCCCAAAGGCGGAACATGCCTGAATCAGACTTTGTCGAGAGCGCATGTCGCAGTAGGTCATGACTTGTGCTGACTGCTGCTTCTTTCCTTCTTGACTCTCACCAGAAATCATGTCCTTCCTCACCCACCTCTATGGGAATGTTGCCAAGTACCGTGAGTGTGTGCATCGACAAAGTCAACAGAATACTCACCAGATTTACTAGAGGCTCTGCTCCTGGATTGCATGAGCGGGAATGCAGAGTCTGCTCCTCCGTTCACGCAGCTTTCAAGCTTTTCCGATGTCAGTGCCACTGCAGTCTTTTTTAAACACCCCTGACCTGTTTGCCAGCCTGCACGTCTTGTCAGCAATGTCGAGATACTAGAGCAGAGGGATGGCAGATTGCTTACGCTTATTCAACAATGAACATCCCGCTCTACCCCTCCCGAGGAGCTCGTGCTGCGTGTGCAGGGTTTTCTTGTTGAGTCTACTCTGCCTCCTATTAGGCGTAACCAGTGAGTGCTTGTACCTGTCTCTTGTCAGCCAAGCATCAACAGTTGCGTCAGACTCCCCTCAAACCCGAACCGGCTCATCGATCTCAGGCAAACTGTAACCGTGAGCGGCCTGGGCGTGGAGCCCTTTGACGGTGCAGTCAGTGCAGTCATGACCATCTATCAGCATTTTTGTGCGCACCTTGTCGGACACAATTTGCGCACCTGGAGCACGTCGCGTCTGGAGAACCACCTTACGCTTTCCTTCGGGAATCGGTACCTCACTGCTTCGAAGTTTGCTGAAGGCGAACCACGGGGTGATCTCAGTGATGTTGTGGACCCTTTCTATATCCTGCAGCCCCGTCTCACCACTCAAGTCCATCTGCAAGAGAATGTGGTCGAGTACTGGGAGAAAACGGTGACGGAGAACCAGGGCAGGTGTGTTGTTAGTGAATGTTTGCAATTGTGTCGATCTCTGACAGCGATCAGTTCCTTCCGCCGCATCAAGCCGGATGTAATCTTCCCCGGCACCATGGTTGAACTCCAGATTGCCTTTGCGGCTGTCAAGGTTGGGTGTCACGAATATATATTCCTGCCAAAGCTGCGGGCAATCTGTGTCCTTAGTCGTGCAGTGCAATCGGTAATTAAGGTGTCTCTGTTTCCTCTTCACCATGCTCATTACATGCAGGACTACAATTCGTCAGCCATCAAAGAGCTGAGCCTACGTGCTGTCTCGCCTCTCAAAAAGGTCAAGCGCAAGGTGGGGTATGGAGAGCAGGAAGAGACAGGGATGGAGGAGTCACGTCGGCAGCTGAAGAGAATGTCCTTGCATGACAGCAGTCCTAGTCATGTTGATGAGTCTACGTGCACATAATTTGCTCATGTTCCCCATAATCTAGTACACATGCTTCTGTTAAAGTCTTGTTAAAAGAAGGTCTGAGTATTGCATCCATTGTTTTAGTGTTGTATGGCCAGGTTCACCTAGAGGGCCGTATGTATAAATATTGAAGTGAAGATTTGGCTTGTTTTAGATTGACTGATATAGTATTACATTGACCCAGTGCATGAAGTAATATATTGTGCAGTGTACTACATAGAAGCTAAATGGCCAAAAGATAGAAGCTAAGTATCGTTGCAGCGCTGGTATTTACATAAGGCATGCTCAAACATAATTGGATCATAGGTCATAGTGGTGCGCTCAATGTCTGTAAGGCTCTGGTAAACAAGGTCATAGAGTTGTTTGAAGACAGTCACCGTGGTATCTTCAGAGCTACTCCTGTCTAGAAGGCAGAACGATTGGAGACAAGCATCCGCACCTTTATCCAGCAAGTGAACCATGCTACCCATCTCCTCTGCAGATGGCATCGCTACCTTGCCAGCATAAACCAGGTCAGCGGTGATGAGCATGCCAGTCAGAGGCCCCAACTGCGGCAAGATCTTCTTGATAGTGCGATCCTTTTGCTGCGTGAAGAGGAAGGCGTCTTTGTAGGACATCTTCCAGCCGGGCTCCTGGTCGTCAAACAGAGCCAGCCAAAGGTGCTCGTTGTCGAAGTACGTCTTGGCATTCTTGGTAGAGCGGGTCGTTGCCTGACCATATGCCCGAGCGTTGCAGAAGTACCGGTCCTTGTGCTGATTGAAGGAGGAGATGTTGGAGTCTGCACAGAGCTCCTTGTACAGCGCGTCCCAGGCCTCGAAGGAAGGGAAGAGAAGGCGCTCAGGGTTCTCGGAGGAAAAGCGCGTGCGATAGAAGATACCCCGCCAGCACCAAAGACTTGCTATCGCACCCTCCTTGTCGATATTGGTGGGGTGAAGGCAGCCGTGAGGTTTGAGGGCATTGCGGACCTCTGGGGCATGCTGCCGGAAGGGGAGCAGAAAGTCTAGGCTGTCGTTGACCCTTTGCTGCAGTGGCGTAAGCGGAGAGGGAAGGGGAGGCGAGAGCAGAGGAAGTAGCTCCTTGAGAAAGATGGTCAAGCGCTTAGCGGCGGACTGCATGGCATGATCAAACTCCTCAGAGTCTAGTGGATAGGCTGGGGAGACTGAGACAAAAATTAGTAAACAGTGGCAATAAAAATAAAAATACTCACAGGATACACCGCCAGAGACACCACTACCCATAGAGCGCCACATGTTGCGGAGAATCTCCAGGTGCTCCGAGATCTTAGCCATCACTTTGGACTCCTCAGAGTCAAGCTTGGCGAGGGGATGAGCGCGCAAGTCATTGGTGAATGGCGTCAGATTGGCGACTTGGAGACGCGAACCGCGGACCGCAGTTCCAGGAAGCACAGTCTTCCTTACTTGCTGGAAGCCCTCAAAGACACCTGGAAGGAGAAGAACGTCTGGGGTGCGGAAGCTCTCTAGGAGCCCGCGGAT
>NW_007360321.1:4287743-4291418 GCF_000271585.1 Trametes versicolor FP-101664 SS1 | reverse complement strand
GGTCAAGCGCTTAGCGGCGGACTGCATGGCATGATCAAACTCCTCAGAGTCTAGTGGATAGGCTGGGGAGACTGAGACAAAAATTAGTAAACAGTGGCAATAAAATAAAAATACTCACAGGATACACCGCCAGAGACACCACTACCCATAGAGCGCCACATGTTGCGGAGAATCTCCAGGTGCTCCGAGATCTTAGCCATCACTTTGGACTCCTCAGAGTCAAGCTTGGCGAGGGGATGAGCGCGCAAGTCATTGGTGAATGGCGTCAGATTGGCGACTTGGAGACGCGAACCGCGGACCGCAGTTCCAGGAAGCACAGTCTTCCTTACTTGCTGGAAGCCCTCAAAGACACCTGGAAGGAGAAGAACGTCTGGGGTGCGGAAGCTCTCTAGGAGCCCGCGGATGAAGGCAGACTGGATGCGTCCTTGATTTTGTGGATAGTTCAGCCAGTCTTGGAGAACGTTGCGAAGCTGAGAGACAAGGACAAGATAAGCTCCGTTCTTCTCTCCAGGAAGTCGTCCGCGGTACTTGAGCTGGTACTCCTTTGGTGCGCTGAGTGCTAGATAGTCGCTCGACCTCAAGGGAGTCCTAGTCTTGTGACCAAGTTGCTGGCGGATATCCTTGAGCAACTGTGCGATCCACTGATGTTGCTCTGTTGGTTTGACTGCAGATTTGTGAGTCAGAAGGATGCGACTGACTAGTAGGTGCATACCTTTTCCATATAGGAGTCCATATGCCAAGGATGGAATGTCGATCTCGAGCCATGTCCACGCTGCAGTGATGGCTAGCATGAACTCGCATTGCAGAGTCGAAAGCTGGAGACTGAAGAACTTGATGCGCTCTTGCTGAAAGCTGAGCGCACCCCACAGAGATTCAAGCTGGACGCCATAGCTTGCAGTATATTGAACTGGCTTGCCCGAGTGATGGAGCACTTGATATATGGTGCGGTGCGCAGTCGACTGAGTGACCATATGTGTGGTGAGGTCTTTATCCAGGCTTAGGATGCTCTGGTTCAAGCTGCTAAGAAATTCTTGGAGCTTGGGCAGCCCAAAATTGAGCAGGAATGGCTCGTGAGCTTCGCATATTTAGTATAGGGCCTACGAGCATAAATCTAGATAATACACTCACGCTTGACTGGTGCCTTTGCCTGTGCAGCCATAGTCACAGCTTGCATGGCTTCATGTGGTAAATCGGTTTCTGAATGAGTGTCAGCTTATAATTCCTCAATCCTAACAGAAATTACAATAAAAATACCTGGCTCATTATCGATGACCATGGTTTCCACATCTAAGGGTGCTGTGAGTAAATGTCCTGATTCATAAACAGAGATCCATACCTGCATCACCCATATCATCCCCAACAGGTTCCATAAGGTTAGCAAATTGATGGCTTGTCAGCAGCGTTGGGGCTTTGTGGTGTTTTCCCCTTGCAAGGTGTGGTTTACGCTGCTGTGTAGGGTGGTACTCATCATCGTCTGGTTCATCGTCTAGTTCATCGTCCCCCAACTCATCCTCTTCAAAGCTAGATGTTGATTCATCTGCGCGGTTATGGGCTGTAAAATATTATTAGCGCTACTCATGGTACTGCAGGCCTAATAAATGCTTACATTGCGCTTGCGGCACCGTTTGCAGAGACTGTGCCTGCTCCACCACTGCCTGCAGTGCTGCTGCTCGTTGGATCGACAGTGGTATCTCAATAGATGACTGAGAGCTTGGACCATGACGCCTTGAATGACGCGAGCGCTTTGGTTCATGAACGCTGCCACGCCGCTCTCCAGCACCCGATGAAGATGGCTGAGGTAGGGAAGGGTTGTTGAACTTCATAGACCGGATGGTTTGGATATGGCTCTTGGTATTTAGTGCAGTAAGGTCTAAGAAAATATAAATCAAGTATTCTTGCTCTCAATAAGATTTTTCATGCAGTCAACGCACCGTCATTCTCTCTGCCACGCTTTTTGCCCTTCTTACTCCCATGATGAGCTGTCACAGCCCGCGCTTTGCCTAAAACATGTCAGCTGCCTGCATTGGGTCACAATGATTTGGACTTACCCTTCTGAGACGCCAAGGGACCACCATCTGCCCCTGAAGATGGGGCATTGGCTCGGTCCCAGTATTCAGAGTCTACGAGCTCGGGAAAGAAGCGCAGCTTGCGCTGGATAGCATCATCCCAGAGTGCAGGAATCTGACTCCGGGTACAGCCAAACTCTGTAGAGTGTTCTTGCTTTCCAGGAGCGAGGTCCCAATCGTCCAAGACAGTACGCACACCAGAGGCCGGGTTTAAATAGCTGATCGACCGAAGCATCTGAGTGGTATCAAGAACAGGCTGCAAGTCAGGCGAGACCTCCTGCAAGAGTTTGGAAGCCAGCTGTACGACAGATCTCCCTAAGAAGTTCATGAGCGACTCCGGGGTGGTCAGGACAAGACCGTCCGCAGCTATGGAAGTCGGCACAACATTAGATGGGCGGCCGTCAAAGCTAGCCAGAGTTTAAGCACTGTTGTATAGGATATTACGCAATGCCACTCACTAGGGATCCATCGCCTCTTTTGGCAACGCCAGCGTTACCTTGTCAGAAAAGTTCGCCAAGGCGTACTTTCCCTGCGCATCGAAGGCAGCGCCTGTAGGGTATGAAATGATAACGACGCGGTACGAGCGAGGGTCCGGCATCGTTCCAGGGCGTGCAGTCGGAGGAAAACCACCGTGCCGGTGACGACCAGAGAAGCAGCAGGCCACAAATCCTTTCAAACGCACGTAGAATCCAAGCGTCAGAAGGACAAATATGCCAGGATCCTCGTCCGCGCGAAGGTCGCTACACGCCAGTAGTTGGGAGAATGCTGTGAGCGAATCGTGCGGGTCAACATGGATACCGCCAAAGTGTCCTAGATCCTCTGCGAATTGTTCCGCTGCAAGGGAATTAGTTATTGTCTAATGCGATAATAATATCACGTACAAGCTTGCACCGCATTGGATTCTTTCGCAGGCGATAGATTGAGTTGCATAGTCGAGAAGAAGTAATTGTCTCTCGATCCAATTCGGGGAAAGTTCAGGGCCTCTGCTCTCTGCCGGAGACGTGCCGCTTCTTCAGGTGCACTCAGAGTGATGGAGCGCACTCCAATCTTTGCCACAACCTGCAAGACACCATATTATGATACACTACATAGTCAACGGGATTAGACACGCACCTCCACGGTACGTTTTCGGACAATTTGATGCGGGTCCAAAATTCCGCCCTTTACCCGCGCTCCAGGAGAGGGGGCAGTAAGGGAACGGGGAACCTGGTAGGAGTACGCCAGCGTTGAGCACCTCTTAGCATTGTCGACAGGTACACATAGAGGGCTGCGTTCCCAAGCTGTCCCGCCGGTAGGTGTGAAGTCGTTCCATTTCGGCATTTCTGGAGAGCGCTTCTCATCCGGCCCAAGGATCTCCTTCTGGACCGCCCATAGCTCCGCAACATCGTCCGGGTCAAAGCACGCTCTACGCGCACTCAGAAAAAGATTTACAAAATATATTATGATACTCACTCCGGAGTACGCCAGCTGATAAGTACATCAGACTCCTCTGCGCCGTCTCCGTTCGCGTCTCTCATGATGATGCAGTCGCCCTCCTCAAAGGGAACAAAACCTAGAAAACATGCGTGAAGTAGCGGATTAAACATAAATAAACATAGACTTACCGGAA
>NW_007360321.1:4282813-4287723 GCF_000271585.1 Trametes versicolor FP-101664 SS1 | reverse complement strand
CTGGACGCCCATAGCTCCGCAACATCGTCCGGGTCAAAAGCACGCTCTACGCGCACTCAGAAAAAGATTTACAAAATATATTATGATACTCACTCCGGAGTACGCCAGCTGATAAGTACATCAGACTCCTCTGCGCCGTCTCCGTTCGCGTCTCTCATGATGATGCAGTCGCCCTCCTCAAAGGGAACAAAACCTAGAAAACATGCGTGAAGTAGCGGATTAAACATAAATAAACATAGACTTACCGGAAGTTGCAATCCCTTCTGCCGTGCCCTCCGGCATCTTCGCCGTGTCCAGAAAGGCGTTGAATTTGCGAAGAGCAGGACGTGTTGTGTCCATTGTTACGATGTATATCTTGCCTTGGTGGGCACCATACTGAGGTGCCTTCGAGTGCGTGGTCACCGTATACACCTTTGGGAAGTTTGGATTCCTGTGTACGAGCTCCAGTTGTTCCACTGTAAAAGTCGTCAGTTCAATCCTCGCTCAGAGAAGACATGCGTACTGATTGAAAACCAGGACCGAGTGCGCGTGTGCTACGGAGGTATCCTAGTCTGAGCGATATAGCTACAGTCTCTGAAGCTCAAGGTCAGCGTCAATTCCTCTAATAACATTGATTTCACCTTTGCGCAGGTTGTAGAGCTGCTGTTGTTGCTGTCAAGGAGAGTCGGGAGGTGGCGGAGCAAGACAGGAGGCAGACGCGCTGTACGCGCATTCGTCCTGCACCGCACGCCACCGGGAACAAACACGGCCAAAGTAAATGGCACGACGACGCGAAATCGCGTCGTTGTGCCATTTACTTTGGCTTTGTTTGTCCCAAACGAGCTCCGAGTGGTCGGTCGTCAAAATGTTCGCAGGGCATTCCGAGCGGAGTTTTAATATGAAGTGACCAGGTCGAGCTGGACTCGAAACTGACGGTGGCTGAACCTCGTTCAGCCACTCCATTAGTGACCTCTCGCCCGCTGGACCGCCACCTCCCCCTCAGCACAACCGTCTAGGATGTCTCCATTCTCATCATCGGCTCCGTCCTCGGGCTCTCGGTCAACTGGCAGCTCAGCATTGTCGGTATCGCGTGTACGCCTGGGCTCGTGTTTGCCAGCTACATCCGTCTCCGCGTCGTCGTCGTGCTCAAGGACAATTTGAACAAGAAGATGTACAGGGTGTCTGAGCAGCTCGCATGCGGGCACGATCCGCACTGTTGCGTTACTCATGGGCAAGAACGACTGCTGCCGGCTCTACAGGAAGTCGCTCGAGGTGCGGCTTTCCCGCTCGAACTTCACGGTCATCACCTGCGTACATTGATTCACCCGGCTCTAGCACTCATAGAGTATCCCATAGGCCTCGAATACGATGCTGCTGACGCTGCGTGCGCACCAATACCGTATTTCCTGCGCCCGCAATGCCGTGTCCAGGGAATTGACTCCCCACAGCAGCATCCGACAGGTCCTGCACGGCACGGCACGGTCTCGCATATGCGAAAACTGTATTATGCAACAGATACAGGTCAGATCCTGCTTGAGGCGGGTGCCTAGCTTGCGCTGACGCGAATCGCGCTCACAGTGCCGTATTTTAGATGCGTCGCGCACAGAAACACAGATTTTACACGTTGCTCGTCTCCCGCCTCTCTCCGCCCCCACATTCTCCCGCCCTCCCTCTGCGACGAAAAGAGCTGCTCGGCTCGTCAGACGGATCTCCCTGCCGCCGCCGCCACCACCCCACCCTCCCTCTGCGACAAGACAAGTACACCCGCGTGCTCGTCTCGCCCCGCTGGCCCTCTTTCCCGCTCGCCAACGCGGCCGCGCATGACCCCCGCCCCACCCACCCGCTCGGCCACGCTCGGCCATGACCGCAACCACGACGAGCCGAGCACCCGAGCGTGCTCAGCTCGTCGCCCTCCTCTCTCCGCCGCCACGACCTCCGCCCACCCTCCGTGGCGAACCTCACACGCCTGCCCTCGCCCACGCTCGGCCGCCACCCTCCACCGCGACGAGTCGAGCACACGGCTGTGCTCGGCTCGTCGCCCGCCTGTCCTCGCCGCCACGACCGACACCCACCCTCTATGCCACCAACGCCGCCGCACTCTACCTTTCTCCCGCCCGCCAACGCCGCCGGTCTCGCCAACGCCACCGGTCTCGCCCATGACCCACAACCGCGACGAGTCGAGCACCCGAGCGTGCTCGGCTCGTCGCACGTCTCCCCCCGCCTCCACCACCTCCACCACCTCCACCCACTCCCCACCCTCTGCGACCAGACGAGCACCCGTGCGTGCTCGTCTCACCGCGTCCAACCTCGCTCCTGCCCGCCAACGCGGCCGCGCACCTCCCGCGACCTACCCGCCAACGCGGCAACGACCACAACCGCGACGAGTCGAGCACTCGAATGTGCTCGGCTCGTCGCCCGTCCCTCCCCGCTGCCTCTTCCATCTCCATCTCCACCCCCCGCCCTCTGTGCGACGAGACGAGCATCTGTGCGTGCTCGTCTCGCCGCGTCCGACCTCTCTGACACCCGCCACACCCGCCGCTCTCACCCACGACCCGCAACCGCGACAAGTCGAGCACGCGAACGTGCTCGGCTCGTCGCCCGCCTCTCGCCGTCTCCACCCTCGCCCTCGCCCTCCACCTGCGACGAGACGAGCACCGGTGCGTGCTCGCCTCGTCTCGTCGCGTCCGACCTCCGCCCCGCAGACGCAGGGTCCTCCTGACACCCACCGCCACTCCGCGCACCCCCAGCACCCTCATGACGCCCCGTTTCACCCCATGCGCGTGCCGTCGACGTCCGCATCTCCCCCGCCACATGCCCGCTCTCGTTCCACCGCAGGCCACATGATGCCGAACTTCGGTGAGCGCCCCCCTCTGGGTCCCCCACAGGTCTCAGGCGGCCCCAGGCGGTCGCCTCCCCCGTACCCTCGGGAGGAGCAGTGATGGAACAGCAGGCGCATGATGGAGGGGAATGAGTGGGAGCGCGAGCGCCGCGGCCGCCCGCCAATGGAGTACGGGCACCCGCAGCCGCCGTTCTACCAGTCGCGTCCGCACTCGCCGCCCGTGGCCCCGCAGCGCCGCAACAGCTCGCGCTCGGCCCGCGACCGCAGCCCGTCCGAGGCGTCCCCGCGCGCCCACCTGGGGTACCCGCAACAGCACTGGGACGCGTGGGCTGGCCCCGGGGGCCCGACGAGTGGCCGTGCGTCCCCGCCGCGTCCGATGATGCACGAGATGTCGCATGAGCCGGCGGGCAGACGGTACGACCCTGCGCGCGAGTACGATCGCGAGGTCGTCCTGGAGCCCCGTGCAGACCCTCGCGCGGACCCCCGCTATGCTAGCTCGCCGGAGGCCATGCGCATGCACATGGCGCAGCAGGCGCATCAGGCGCATCTCGCTGCCTCGCGCATTGAACTCAACGTCGAAGACATTCCTCTCTACTTTCTGTATATCTCGTCGTCTCATTCCCGCTCTCTCGTGGCTCGACTGACTGTGCTCCTCTGGGAAGATGGCTACTACCGCATCAAGACAGGCCTCACACCCCTCACGGCAGACAAATCAATCAGTCTCGTCCAACGCCTCTGCTTCATCTCGCAGCGAGAGGTTGCGGCCACCACCGAATGTGAGTGCATTGATGTCCAATCAAGGTCCTCCTCGAGTCTCTCACACAATGGAGCAAGCAGATTGTCGACGAGAACTACGTCAGCGACGTCTATGTCCGCCTCGGAAATGACTTTAACTCGGCTGTGGCGGCGTTCGGGGCGTTTAGCATCGATATGAAGTGAGTGGCAAAGCCTCGTTGCACCGGCACCTCTCTTACACCCCAACAGCGAGCTCTCGTCTGTCCCGGACAACCTCCACGAAATCCTCGAGACGTGCCTATCCGAAGACACCAATCCGGAGAACCTCGAAAAATTCCTGCCCCGAGTGCGCAAGATTATCACTCAGCTGTTACAAGGTCTCCGGGCCAAACAGTCGATATACCGGCGTATCGTACAAGATCACAAGCAGCGCCCCGACGGAGGCAGTGATCGGGACTCGCGCTCGTCGCGTTCGGAACGCGTAAGAGAGGAGAGCGTGCCGCCCCGTCCGTCCTCGCGCGGCCCGAACGACACCCCGGCGCGCAGCAAGACGCCTTCGTCGCGGTGAAAGCCGTCCAGCTCGGAGAACGTACTCCCACGCGTGTCAAATGGGACGTCGGAGCAGCCTCTCATCGGCGGGTTTGCGGCTCCTCCGACCATAGCGAGCGCACTCAGCGCGGACAGCGAAAATGTACGCCAACGGTCATCGACACCAGCGCAGCCGCGTCCTTCGATGGCACAGGCGGGGCAAACCCCGATTGGAAGTTCATGCACTGTCTGCCACGTAAGCATGCCGCGGAAGCAGGACGAGGTGGACGACGACGTTCGTCCGTCGTTTGATTGCAAGGCAATAGAGATAGGCTGATCCGCGCGTGGCACAGGTGTTCTACGGTCTACGGTCGCTGGCGTACCAGGTGTCGGACAACCGGAAGTGGACGATCATGGCGATGTTCGAGTACGTTCTCGCACACTTTCTCATGATTCGCCGATGTAGCCAGTGCTGATCGCAACTTTAGCCTTCTGTTTGGAAAATGGTCGCTGCTCGAGCGGACAAAGGACACGGCGGAAGGACCGTCGGCGTGAGGGCCGCAGGCGGGAGGAGGGGGGCCGAGACACGTTGGGTGTGCGTACCTAGAGCTGTACCTAGAGTCCGGAGTAATCCTGGCGGGACGATCAGCCTCGCCCGGCAGATCGTCAAGCCCGAGCTGGGTATGTTTTCCGTGCTATGTTGTAGGAGAGATGCCGTAAATGGGAAAGATTAGCCCACGTGCCGTGTTATGACGTCTGCGAGTGCAGGGTAGGCCCGTCTGTCTTCTCCCCATCCCTCGCTCGACTCTTGGCCTCGTCCACTACTGCG
>NW_007360321.1:4278441-4282793 GCF_000271585.1 Trametes versicolor FP-101664 SS1 | reverse complement strand
CAGCAAGTGCTGATCGCGGCTGTTGCCTTGCTTAGCCTTCTGTTTGGAAAGTGGTCGCTGCTCGAGCGGGCAAAGGACGCGGCGGAAGGACCGTCGGCGTGAGGGCCGTAGGCGGGAGGAGGGGGGCCGAGACACGTTGGGCGTGCGTACGTAGAGCTGTACCTAGAGTCCCGAGTAATCCTGGCGGGACGATCAGCCTCGCCCGGCAGATCGTCAAGCCCGAGCTGGGTATGTTTTCCGTGCTATGTTGTAGGAGAGATGCCGTAAATGGGAAAGATTAGCCCACGTGCCGTGTTATGACGTCTGCGAGTGCAGGGTAGGCCTGTCTGTCTTCTCCCCATCCCTCGCTCGACTCTTGGCCTCGTCCACTACTGCGCTCCATACTCCCCCGCCTCTTACATACCCCCGCCCCGCATCGACCTTCCCCACACTCTCACCCGTCCTCACCCTCTCGACGCGTCTTGCACCATGTCAGAAGTCAAGCCCGACGTCCGCAATCCCCTCCTCTTCGAATGCGCCTGGGAGGTTAAAACAAGGTCGGCGGCATCTACACCGTCATCAGACGAAGGTCCCCGTCACCGTCTCCGAACATGCCGACCGCTACACCCTCATCGGCCCCCTCTCCTACAAGATGGCCCCCATGGAGGTCGAGGCCCAGGAGCCCAAGGACCCCTACCTCGCCGCGACCCTCGATAGCATGCGCGCCGCCGGGGTCAAGATCCTCTACGGACGCTGGCTCATTGAGGGTGCGCCGAACGTGCTGCTCTTCGACACCGGCAGCCAGTACTCGCGCCTCGACGAGTGGAAGGGCGATCTCTGGAACCTCGCGGGCATCCCCACTCCGCCCAACGACCACGAAACGAACGAGACGATTGTCTTTGGCTACATCGTAGCGTGGTTCCTCGGCGATGTACGTCCTTTGCTTTTTTTCCTGTGTTTCTTTGCTTTCGCGCGACACGAACGTTCGTGCCTGGGGCCATTACGCGTCGCTCGCTTCCGACCGCTCCCAGTCGCGGGATGTCCGTTCCATCGCTATTTCAACTTGTGAAGGAGATCCGACCAGGGATGCGCGTCTCCCTTTCCCGGAGCGTAGCTCAGCACAGACGCAGCGCTGTTCCCCGACAGGCGCGACGCCTAACGTTATAGGAGAAGCAGATTGCTCCCGCAAGCTTGGTGGGAGCGCGCCCTTCCATGGACGCGCGCTGCGACGCGACTATGACACACCATTACGCGCAAGACCCGAGCGGAGAGCCTCCGCGCTCGCACGACGGAACCCGTGCCCCCTCATTCGTCGAGTTCCTTCCGAACCACCCTCCCGTCGCAGCGCGGGCTCTGAGTCTTTGGCAACGGCGAACACTTCAACCAGGAGGCGCACGTCAGCCCCGCTATTTTCTAGAATCATCACCGTGCGAGGAGTCGATGTGAGATATACTGTATCGGGCACTTCGCGCTGCGGGACGCTTTCCGAGAGTGTAGCACTCCACCCGCCGCCTGCTTCGCAATTGACATTCACTTACGCTTCTGTGGCACCCTCGATTTAATCGCTCATTTATCTGACGCCCTCTCTTCACAGTACGTTGCCCGGCAACAGGACAAGGCCATCATTGCGCACTTCCACGAGTGGCAAGCCGGTCTCGCGATCCCCCTGTGCCGCAAGCGCCATATCGACGTTACCACTGTCTTCACCACCCACGCGACCCTGCTCGGACGTTACCTCTGCGCGGGCTCTGTCGATTTCTACAATAACTTGCAGTACTTCGATGTCGACCACGAAGCGGGCAAGCGCGGTATCTACCACCGGTACTGCATCGAACGCTCTTCGGCGCACTGTGCGGACGTGTTCACGACGGTTTCGCACATCACCACGTACGAGAGCGAGCACTTACTCAAGCGCAAGCCCGATGGAGTTCTTCCCAACGGCCTCAACATCGTCAAATTCCAGGCTATGCACGAGTTCCAGAACTTGCACTCTACCGCGAAGGCGAAGATTAACGACTTCGTGCGCGGCCACTTCTACGGTCATTACGACTTTGACCTCGATAACACGCTCTACGTGCGTCCCGTGGCTCCCGAATCGCGAGAGATAACTGACTCTCCCACAGATGTTCACTGCTGGTCGCTACGAGTACCGGAACAAGGGTGTGGACATATTCATCGAGTCCTTGGCACGTACGTGCTCTCCCTATCGCTGTACTGTACGTATACTGAGATTCGCTCAGGTCTCAACTTCCGCCTCAAGAAGTCGGGCTCTAAAGTCACCGTCATCGCGTTCATCATCATGCCCGCTACAACCCACTTGTATACCGTCGACGCGCTCAAGGGCCAGGCTGTCACGAAACAGCTCCACGATACCGTGACCGAAATCCAGAACCGCATAGGTGCTCGTCTATTCGAGCACGCTATGAGCTCCAACGGGCGCGTTCGTCTCTGTGCTCTGAACGCTCTGTGGGCTCACGTCTTGTAGTGAGCATGGAACACTCCCGACACCCAACGACCTGCTATCGGACGAAGACAAGGTGCTCCTGAAGCGCCGCATCTTCGCACTTAAGCGCAACGCGCTCCCTCCCATCACGATGCACAACATGGCGGACGACGCGAACGACCCGATCTTGAACCAGATCCGCCGCGTGCAGCTCTTCAACTCGTCGTCGGAACGCGTGAAGATCGTCTTCCACCCGATCCTGGGCTTAGACTACGAGGAGTTCGTGCGCGGCTGCCATCTCGGCGTATTCCCGAGTTACTGCGAGCCCTGGGGGTACACCCCAGCGGAGTGCACGGTTGTATGTACACCATGATATCGCGTCACCGAACTGCACTCACTCCATCGGTTGTAGATGGGGATCCCGTCAGCGACGACCAACCTGTCCGGGTTCGGATGCTTCATGCAGGACCTGATCGAGCGCCCGCAGGACGAGGGCTGCTACATTGTCGACCGGCGCTCGCAGTCGGTCGAGGACTCCGTGAACCAGCTCACGGACCACATGTTCTCGTTCTCGCAGAAGACGCGGCGGCAGCGCATCAACCAGCGCAACCGCGTCGAGCGCCTCTCGCCGCTGCTCGACTGGAAGAACCTCGGGATCGAGTACTCGAAGGGGCGGCAGCTCGCGCTCCGGCGCGCGTACCCGGACGAGTTCTACGGCGCGGGCGACGAGGAGGAGGAGGGCCTCGTCGACTTCAGCATGGAGCGCATGACGCTGCCGATCAGCGTCCCCGCAAGCCCGCGCTTCCACATGTCGGGCATCGCGACCCCGGGCGACCTCGGCACGCTCACGGAGGAGGTGCGTATTTATTCGGTCCCTCGCGCATTGCGGGACATCCGCTGATGGGGTACCACAGATGCAGAGCCTCAACACGAGCGACTACCGCAGTATGAACTGGCCGTCGCAGGACGACGACGAGGACAAATACCCGTTGTACGTGCCGCGTCCGATTTGCTCTTGTGTCAATTTTGACTGACCATCGTGCGTTCTCGATGTGCAGCCCGCTGGTGATGAAGGTGCGGTTGCATGCGGGATCGCTCATGAGTAGCGCGAGCACGTCTGGGGGCGGGCACTCGAAGAGCCTGAGCGAGGGTGACCTGCAACGCGCAGACGAGGCGCTCAGCAACGTCACCGAGGGCCAGGCAAACGGTGTGAACGGCAACAGCACGTACTAAGGTGCAGGGTGGCCTGGGTCTGCGTCGCGTGTTTAGTGCTTAGATGATGCGCAGACGCGGCGGGCGAGGGGGGAGGAACACGGCGAAGGAATAGGGACATGTATGTTTATATGCGCAAGCGTCCAAGGGTGGCTCGGAGTGTTATGCTTCGACGGCGGGAGGAGCTTTGATTATAGAGATGTTTAGCACTCAGCAGCTCGGAGAGGACCGACCACGACTTAAACAGGCGCCGGTGATCGACAGTTGTCGGCCAGATTTTTGGCGGGTGCCGAGCTCATGCTCATCCTTCTCGACACTGTGCTCAATGTCGACCCCATACTCGGTGTCGGACTCAGTCACGATGACTCCTCAATTCACGTTCCCGCCCGCCCCGACATGGTATACCGCAGTGCCTCCCCTCGAGCCCAAGGCAGACCTTCCCACTGGCTCCTCTCCCCAGCTTGCCTCCCTCGCTTCGCGCGCAGTCCGCATCTGACATGCATTTCATCAAGACTACGCTCGCGACCGGTACGCTCTCTGACAGGCTTAATGCGCTCACGCTCCTCGTCCAAGCGAGCCCAATACACAACACTGCGGCGCTCGACAGCTTGCGCGCGATGATCCGGTGTGGGCGTGCAAAGAGCGGCAGAGACGAGGGGCTCAAGGCCGTGCGCTGCGTAGTGGATTGGTGGGTTGGCGGTGGAGGGCCGGGAAGAAA
>NW_007360321.1:4268378-4272117 GCF_000271585.1 Trametes versicolor FP-101664 SS1 | reverse complement strand
TCCTTGCCCTGCGCACGGTGTCTAGGGACTTCTACCACCATTTATCCCGCCCCTTTCCCCGCACCGCGTTGAGCATCTGCACGGCCCACCAACTTCACAGCCTCTTTTTGGATGTCATAGCATTTGAAGAGCGTGGATGTCGATGTGTACTCAGCGGTGGTGATCCGCGGCGCGTCCACATCAACTTTCTCAATCTTTATCTTCTCGAGGTCGACTTGCACAATGAGACTGACAATGGCCCTCTGCTCTGGGAAATTGCTCAACGTGCCACCCCATACATGACGAACTGGACGGAACTCAACATCGTCATCAGCGACAACTCGTCCACAACAATGCTGAGCCGTGCCGGACACTGGTGGAGACCCTCCCTCTGCCGCATCCAAACACTGCGGCTCAAGGATGAGTGCAACTATGGGTTGGGCCAGTTTGTGCGTGCATATTTTCTTGGTCATGCTTAATTACTGACATTTTTGTAGGGTGTCTCTCACCTATTTGGGCCATCACCTTGGGACTCCTTGCCGTGGCTCCTATATGTTCTTGCCCCCTTCCGAAACCTTCGTACGCTGCTCATCGACACTCCGGCTTTCCCATACCCCGTCCCCTTCGACATCGACCTGGATACATTTGTTGATGCAGCGGACTTGGGCACATTCTTGCAGGCCTACGATTTCACTCCCCACGACATCTTAATCCACACACAACTCCTTGCCACCCTCCCACATCTCCGACGCTTCTACCTCCAGTATCTGCACTGGCGGCCACTCGGCATCACCTGGGATGACCCGCAGGGTGGCATTGGGTATGGCCACATGTTCCATGTCCTCCAGCCGCCACCTTTCAATCCAGACACGCCTGTTCAATTTGGCATCAATAATCTGGATCATTTTGACGGTCAAACCTTCGACACTGACCCCTTCTCTGATTGGGTTGGTCCATACATTCCGGACCCCTCCGACCCGCTCAGTCCCCAAGTCTATGAGCATCCTGTGCGGATATATACCGCCATTGAAGGGCCATACTGTCCGGTAAATATTGATTTTTCTGGTCATGTTTACATTTTATATTAACACTTTGTATGCAGCATGAGCTTGAGCAGTAATACGTAGTGCACATGTACCTGTGTTTGCATATATTTGGAGTCAACGGGTCATATTGAATGGCACGTGAGAGCCTGGTCATGTGAGATCAGTTACATAAGCAAGTTGAACTTTGAACTTTGGCACGCGCATTATACACCTTTACTTCTCACTCTCATCATCTCCCACCATGCAAA
Source organism: Trametes versicolor FP-101664 SS1 (assembly GCF_000271585.1). Classification (NCBI taxonomy): domain Eukaryota; kingdom Fungi; phylum Basidiomycota; class Agaricomycetes; order Polyporales; family Polyporaceae; genus Trametes; species Trametes versicolor. The sequence continues at coordinate 4,270,844 of NW_007360321.1, read as the reverse complement.
CCCCCCAAGTTTTATACTGGCTGCTGTGGTATAGTAGTCTTCTGGCTCAGTGTCAATGGCTGCTATATCACAGCACTCAGCAACACTCCGCTTTGATTACTTCACAGATTAGTGTCTGCGCATACGACCAGTTCAACACTGGTGTGTTACAAGGTGAGTATAATATAAACAATATATGTTGTTGGTTTGCATTGCTGATGCATGTATAGGTATACCCTTTCAAGTCTCCTTTGACCGGAGCATTTGGGGTTGCAGCCCAGTCAGCCCTGTATCACAGACACAGGCCGCTGCTTTACTGCCCAGCTGCAGTGAGGTTTCAGGGACCACCTCCATAACAAGGTCCCTGTATGCACACCAGGTTTTAAGGGACACCTGCATGACAAGTCACCTGTATAACAATAAATACCTGTTGACGCAAACCTACAACACTGTTAGAATAAAATCTATATTAGAGTTTGAGATGAGAATTAAGCAATCAGATGAACCGCAGAATTCACATAGGGTTTATTTTTGCACTGCTCAGTCTACAATAAACATTGCTAGACGGGTAAAACTGATAGTGACAAGACAATTTTACTACACCCATGACTTCAAAGTAGTGGTACAGAACTGCTGCAGTAATTATGTTCCTTACAGATTTCTGCAAAAAGTGCACTATAGGCATACCATGATGGATAGACCAGTAAAGCCTCAGCTGACAGGAGGAGCGGTATTGCCCAAAAAAAGATACAAAGGCAGATATAGCAATGTTTGGTCTGGGTTGGAATTATCTCCTTATAACAATGAGCTCAACATCAATGGAGAGGATTGTCGCTACCATTTTGTGAGTTACTTACCAGCAAATGTTGATGCATGGAAGACATCACAGTCAGACATTGTGTTTGCACAATTGCCTATTTCTGTATTAGTGTCTAGGCTCTCAAAGCCTCTGCTATTGGATATCGCTCATAAGCATCAGTTGCCTGAAATGTCAAAACATAAATCACGTGATTATATAGTACAGAAACTTCTTGATCATCATTGCTTCAATTGTGAACCCTTTATATGTGTCTTCAACCCATCCAAAAAGATCATTTCTGGTCAAGAAAGAATGCAGTCATTGAGAGCAAGAAAGACAATACAGTCATGTGGTAACATACCTTTTCCACCAAAGCCTGCTTCTAGTGAATTGATAGCAGAAGCCATTGATGGATTTTCAAATGACATCTCTACAAATAATTTTATTGAGTCAGCGTGTGCAGTGTGTGCTCAGTTGGTGCCTCAGAAATTATTATCACCTAGATCAGACGAGGAATATGACATAAATCTTCTGCGCAGTAATGATCCAATTACTAGGTGTGAGCGATTAAAATTGTCAGACCCGATAACTGAGATGACTGGGCCTATTCTTCTTCCTGGCTGTGATTATATTTGTCAGTCATGCTTATCAGAACTCAAAGAAGGCCGCACCCCGGCAGACAGTCTGGCAAATGGCCTATGGCTTGGAGAGGTCCCACCCCAGCTACAAAATTTGAGTTTTACTGAGAAAATGCTGATAGCACGCGTAAAGCATAACCACTGCATTGTCAAGGTCCACATGTCCGGAATGTCCAAGCTACGTGCTAATGTAGTCAGTCATTCACTTCCCATGCCCAAGATATATTCTGTGCTGCCACCTAGATGTGAGGAATTGAGCGAAGTGTTAGCATTCTTGTACCTTGGACCTAACCAACCAACCTCTAAGGAGTATAAGCGCACACCCATGCTAGTACGGCGTAACAAAGTGGCGGATGCGCTTGAATGGCTCAAACTCAATCACATTGACTATGCTGATCTCGAGATATCTTATGACAACATCAATTCATATCCTGAGGATGAGCCGCCTGTGATTGTAAACTATTCAAAGAGCATGGAGTCCAATGCAGATCCTGAGGCGTCAGCTGTAAATGCAAGTGAAGAAGATGAAGGTGCAGATGATGGAGCCTGTCCTTTTGTTGTGCATGGATTAACAGGAGCAAGCCTTGAGCACATGGGAAAAGTCAGACCATATGAGATCACTGCACGAGCTATTGAACACTTCAAATCTGGAGGCAAAGTGTTGGGCATAGGTCAATCAGCAGAACCAGAGAGTTTATACCACAATCCTCAGCTATATCCTCAGATGTTCCCATGGTTATTTCCATATGGCTTAGGTGGACTGAATAATTCTGCAAGCGGGTGTCGACCTGTCTCTGAGGAGCGGAGAAAGCAACAACTGCTGATGTACCATGATAAGCGCTTTCAACTAGAACCATTGTTTCCACTGGTTGCATTAAATCATGAGCAGATCAAAAAATCCACCACAGCTGGATATTTGTTGGCAGACAAGAACAAGTTTGGTGAAATAGCCAACCGGCTTCTGAACATCAAAGACTCCACCCTGGCAGACATTATTCAACGGCTAAGCACAGGATCTATGAAACCAGAGACTGAAGATGAAAAGGCTTG
>NW_007360321.1:4255720-4261670 GCF_000271585.1 Trametes versicolor FP-101664 SS1 | reverse complement strand
AACTATCCTGACGAGTCCTGTCCTGCGTGCGTGCGTCTCCTGTGTTCTCGTGGCACCAGTAGTTGTTGCAAGTTTCGGTAAACCTCACTAATCTGATGGCTTCTGGCTGTCCGTGGGTGCGAGTGCGAGGGTCAGCAGTTGTCGGAAGGTTCCAGCGAACCCCAACTGATCTGACTGAGTGGCGTGGGTGCTAGTAGTTGACTGAAGGTTCCAGATGAACCCCAACTAATCTAGCCTGGCGGCTGGGTGTGATGGTGGGTTGTGGTGGTGAGGGAGTGGTGAAGAGAGTGGTGAAGTGGTGGTGGGGATACTAAAGTGTGGGTGGGTCACTTTAGGAAGATTCCGAGAATGAATGCTTGCTTCGGATCCCCTTCCTCAGCCCAGTATTTATACCTGGAGCCAAGGGGCGTGGGAATCCTAAATGGTACATTATAAAGCAGGTCTGTAGTACGACTAATCCATGTCCAGAATATTCTCCCTTATTCTCCTACTTTTCCTTCATTCCTAGTCCTGTCCTTCTCCTTTATCCATCCTTTTCCTGAGCCTGTCAGGGATTTCCAAAACATTCTAAGAACCTTCTCCACATATTCTTGATGTTTCCCAGGAGTTCTGAATGGTTTCCAGGGAATTCTTGAAGGGGAACACTGAGTATTCCAGTGGTTTCCACAATATTCTGCAATGTTCCGCAACATTCCGTGGGTTTCCGACATGTTCTCCTCCTGTCTCCTTGGAATATCCTGGTGCTCCCTGGCTCTCTGATGCTAGGCTGTCATGTGCACATCGTCCGGAACCTTCTAGAACCTTCTGGCAATTTCTGCACCTTTGTCAGCTGAAGTAGTCCAGCGTGTTCTGCAGATGATCCTGTGTTGATGGCTGGGTTCCTCCTGTTCCTGAAGTTTCCGGTACCTTCCGGAACTGTCTCCTGACCTCTGGGCTAGTCCTAAGCATTCTGGTGTCTGCTAGGTTGGTCTCTGGTCCTAGGTCTGTCTGGTGAGGGTGCTCCTATTGCTGGCATACCCTGGACTGTTCCGGTAGGCCCATGTGCCAAACCAGTTTGGTGCATGACAACGTGAGCACTATGTGCATGACGGAGGCGCACGGCCGAGGGCGGGACCGTCCGAGCAAGAGAGTGGTTGTAATATAGTAGAAGTGTGTGGCATCTTGCATCTGGCAGCTTGACGGGACGCGATCCATGCGTGCCTGCAACGAGGGAGAGGACCCCTGGATCTATGGTGCAGTGAGGCTGTGGCCGCAGCACAGAATAGCAGAAGTATCAGTGTGCACCGGTTCTAGTCGCAGCATGCAGTGCTGCAATGGGAGCTCCCGGTACTGCTGCTGCTGCTTCGATGGTTCCCCGTGCCTCGCGGGTGTCCTTCAAGAGATATGTGGCAATCTCCTGTGAGACATCCTGAGGATCTTCTGCCGGCATAGATGCGACACATTGTACCTATACACGTACGTGATCAGACAATCACATAAGACATAAGAACAGTACAACTTACCGTCGCTTGGAGATCAACGTCACGCAGAAAACTTTGCATCATCGTGATCTCGAGCTGCCCGCCGCCCCAGTTATTCAGATTAAACGACTTGAACAATTTGTTCAAGCGCTCGGCCAGGAAAGCCCAGATGTCGTATACTGTACCGTAGTCCTCGAGCTGTGGCTCCGTGTGCAGAGCGAAATGATGGTTAGGAACCATCTTCTCAATGCCATACAGCTCAAAACACCAATGTCAATCAGCGCAGAGTACAGCGTAAGCGATGAAGTGCGTACACCGCAACATACCTTTCCATAGTCTACCAGGTACTCGTGGAGGAGCTGACATCCTCGTCGCCGAGTCTCATCCGTGACGGAGCTCGCAAGGATCAACTTGAGCGCAGTTGAGAGCTTCAAGAAAAGGTCTACTTCGCCTGCGTGCATGCGTGGTACAGGGGGGGCAGGAGGAGGCATCGGTTTAGGGACCTTGGCCTTCTTTGCTTTCGGCACCTTAGGCGCCTCGTGCTCCACCGTCGCCTTCTTGTGCGCGTCGTTCGCCTTCTTCCATGCGTCCATGGCCTTCTGGTGCGTCTTCAGCGCTCTCTGATGCTCCTCGTGCGATGCTGGGAGGAATCGCTCCCACAGAATCGGAATCTGCATTGCATGAGGATATCAATAACATTGGTGCTACACGGGAGGCGGCAACACTTACCACTATGACGCCAGGGTGTAGAGCCATGTTCTTGTATTCATCTGCAGAGAGAGCCACCTGCGGGCTCGCCGACACGAGTGGGAAGATGTCCCGCCCATGATGGAACGGTGAACTACTTTAGGATTAGCTATGCATACGTCAAATGATGATGGTCAGTACGCACTGATGCGAGGAAGTTATGTAGGACCTTGAGCTCGCGCTTTGTTCCCGCATCTGTATCTGCGCGTAAGGCGTTACCGCGAATCCAATGAGTGTACCATTGATTCTTGACTAGCCCTGCACACGCACGTGTCAGTACATGCAAGTCTTGCAGCTGATATGGTAATCACGTACCTAGCAACAAGTTATGCATGGGGTCGATGACCATCATGCGCGTGATTTCGAAGTATGGAAGGCGGGAGAAGGCGGTCCATCACGTGCCGTGCTGCTTGAAATGCGCTTTGCGTTCCTCGTTGTCATCGAGGTCGTTCCATTCTTGTCCGCGGGCACGGTGCTCTGCATCAGTTCGTTCGGGAAGATCTGGTAAAGCAACGTTAGACAATGCCATTACGTGAGTGTACCCACGTACCTTCCGTCTGCGACCGCGTTATCCAGGTGTACATCTCCGCTAGCTTGGCCTCGCATTTGGGACACGGGTCCTCATTGTGGTTCTTGTCAGCAAAGCCGCCCGACTTACACATACCGGGGTGATCCAAGGACGCGCAGATGCAAGCTACACGTGTATTGATGCCTGGATGCAATGGGTTATGTGATATAGAATGGATCAAGACGATATCAACTCACCGTGTGGATGGGAGTATGTGGGCGCTGTGATGCCCTCATAGTACAAGATGAGGAGGTCTTCGATAAGGAGCTCCTGATAGTACTGTAACTCCTCCGCGTCAGGTTCGTTTGGCCCGGGCGTCATCGCACATGGCATCATGTACTGCATGCAGTACCTGTACTTGATCGGTCAGCGGTGATATTCAATGGGAGCTGAAAACCTCACACGTACCGAAGGAGCCGATCGAGGTTTGCGATTGAACATGACAGGATGCCGGAGGAGTGTGAGGGTGCGAAGGGACTGCGCCTACAAGAGAACCTGAAGAAAGAGTGTTAGCTTGACACGAACAAACGGGGGTTGTCGATGTACCAGTCAAGGTGATAGATCACCCCTATGCGGATCTCACCGTGCGCCTGAGGCCCGAAGAACGGCAGGCCATCATGGCCCTTCAGTGTCTTCCAAATCCGCCCATCTTGTATCCGCCTGTACTCGCCTGGGATGGACGGAATGTTCCGCCATTCGTCTACCTTGATGTCCATGTGTGGACGTGACAGAAAGTCGAGGATAGCAGCTGAGAGGGGGCGAAACGGAGCTGCGAAGCGTGGAATAGCATGGGGCAGTGCCGCGCCAAGGTATTCCATGACAACAGCGAGGGCACCACGGCTGAAAAGGGGTGTTTTGCATACTGGACAGAGGGTGGAGGGGGCGATGTCGGGGCGAAATAGACGGTGACACTGCGGGCAAGTCGGGAAGATGTGAAAGCGGTCTGTGAGGTCCAGACGCTTGAGTGCTGTGGTGAACGTCTTCGGCATCGGGTCATTCAAGTCGATGACCCCCAGAGCTATGAATATGGCGCGAGTGGTGAACAGGATGATCGTCGCAGATCGGAAGGTGATATGGTGGCGTGTGTGGAGGTAGGTGACCATCAAGAGGATGGTTCGCACAAACCATTTCTCATGGGAACTGAGGAAGACAGCGCGGTCTGTCCCGCGCCGGGGGGGGCGCCTGGAGTACAGCAAGACGGGCGTACAGCAGGTCGACGGCCTCGAGTGAAGAGTGAGGTTGAACAGGACCCTCGTCGAGCGCGGAGCCCGGCAGAATGACCACGTCCTCGCCAGCTTGGGAAGCATCGTTGCCAGACAGTCCATCCATGTGCTCTGCGGCAGGCTCGACGATAGCAGCGGGCTCAGGCCGTGCCTGTTTGACGAGTTGGTTGAATTAGTAGGGCACACAGGCGGCATGATATACAATTGACTCACCACATCGAGCTGTGCGAGCCGTGCCTGCAGCTCAAGTTCATCCTCGTCGGCATCGGCATCAGCATCGTCATACAGGCCGAGCTGCATTCCCTCTTCAGATGGGTGGGTGCCGGATGTGTGGCTCGATGCATCTAGTCCATGGTCGAGCTCTATGGACGGTGTGGACGGACGGCTTTGCAAGGCAGGAGGACTCAGGAGCGGCGGGGTATGCTCTGTATGCCTGCCTGCAGCTGAGGCTGGTTGTAGCTGATTGGGCCCAGTTGTTGGTGTATAGTACATGTCTTCAATATCGTGATCATCCTCAGCACGTAACTGCACCGAACAGAGTGCCTGCTGACTCCTTAATCAACTGATATCTAGCCTTTTGCGCCCTGATCTTACCTCAATGTATTCCTGGCTGGATCCGGAAGGTAGAGGTATCAGCGACCTCTCCCGGTCGCGTACTTCAGCGACAGGGACCTTGTCAATGTTCTCAGAGTCATCTACGTGCGGTATTCGAGGGCGCTGTGGACTTCGCGGGCGATCTGAGGAGGGATGTGGTGAAGGGGGGCCGCACTTTGAGGCCTGGTTGTGCCCAAGCTTGTTGTCGCCACGGCCGTGTCCGTGGGCTAATACGCCATGGCCGAACGGTCGAGAGGGGCCCGTACTGCTTCCCCCTGGAGCACCTAGTCGTCCTGAGCCTAGTATTCGCGCACCACGACCCCTGACGCCGCGCGCCCTCTGCAGTTTATCGGACCCGCGCATGAGGTCCTTCCTCCGATGCATGCGCTCTTCGTGGCGCGGTATGTCGACGCCTTCCGCATTCTCGAGCTTGCATATTGACTCGCAGGTGCACCGTACATGGGTGGACATCGCAAGACCCCGAGAGATGCGAGCACAGAGAGCGTCGAGAGCGGTGGGGATGATGGGGGGATAAGGCAAGCGGTGGACTTGACCCTTTCCCTGTCTTGTCGACCTTGAGCTTGAGCCCTAGACGTTGCTGAGTACACCAGATAGATAGATTCACGACTATATTATGTATACGCTGCCCACGAGTAGAGCCGGAGTAGGCGATGTACGCGGATGTGGTCAGCGTGCACTTGCGGTGCGAGTGGACCATTTAGACGCTCGGCGTCCAGAGGCGACCAGATGACGTAGACGCCTATGCTCTCGCTTACTCGGCGAGCTGACCTGATTATCTATTCGCCTCGGACGACTACATTGCCAGGCTCTGTTTACTACGGTATGTACTAAAAATGCGTTGAACGCAGTGAGGGCACTATTCAGCAAGACAATGTGTTTAGGCACTTTTATGATCATTTGATGCTTCAAATATGAATTACCCCATTGAACACACTCCATAAGCATGATTATGTGACCTCATTGCCTGATCAGATTGCCATATATGGTGCAATGCCACACATGAGCTGCAATACTGCATTTATGATAGTTTGAGCTCCTTCCAGATTTCATTACTGAATACATAGACAGTACCATGGAATAGAGATTGAAATTCTGAGTCTGGTGGTATATGACACTTGGGGGTGAGGCAGTCATGTCATCAGGTCATGTGCTCTGGGCGCTTTTTTCCCCCAATTGTGGCACCAATAGGATTTTGTACTGTGTATAGTGGCAGCTGCATGAGTCACATCCAGGTCATTTTTAAATATATGGACTCTGCTCATCCATAGCTCTCTGTTGATGCATATTTTGTGGCATATGGACAACTGGGGACCAAGATATTGAGGCATTTGTGTTGG
>NW_007360321.1:4241056-4254166 GCF_000271585.1 Trametes versicolor FP-101664 SS1 | reverse complement strand
TGGTCGACGGCGTTCCCGACGCACTGCGCCCCGAGGGCTGGCCGGGGTCTTCCGCGCGCATGTCCTACTTTGCCCTCCCGCGCGCCCTACGGTGCCCGACAAAGGAACTATGTACGGGGCGCCATGAGGCCTGAGGACCCGCACGCATGTCCTACTTACCGCGCCCGCTCGCCGATGTCCAGTCGCGCACTTATTTGCGCGCCTCCCGACGTGTGCGCCTCCTCGCGCGTCGCCCGACGTGTGCGCCTCCTCGCGCGGTGCCCGACGTGTGCGCCTTCTCGCGCGGCCCGACGTGCGCCTTACCTCGGGATGAACGGCCCTCCCTTGCCATGTTAACGTTGTGGCGCTGAGCAGCGCGACACTGCGCTGTGCCGCCGTAACGGCGCCGCCGTACTGCGCCATATCCCGCCGCGCCCTATCCCGCCGCGCCGTACGGTACCGGCCGTACCGTGCGATACCGCGTTGGACGTACCACGCCGCGCTGTACCGCGCCATACCGCGCTGTACGTACCGTGCGGCACCACGCCGTACCGTACTGCGCCATACCGCGACGTACCGTGCGATACCGCGTTGGACGTACCACGCCGCGCTGTACCGCGCCATACCGCGCCATACCGTACCGCGCGGCACCGCGCCGCGCCATCCCGCGCCATCCCGCGCCGCGCGTACCATCCCGCGCCGCGCGTACCATCCCGTACCGCGCGGTACCGCGCCGCGCCATCCCGCGTCATACCCATACCGCGCGTCATTGCGCTGTAGCGGCACTGCGCGTCGCGGTACGGGGCCTTCCGCTCGTCAAGCCCGGCGCCACGCCGCGTGTACGCGGGCCTTACGCAGGTCGCCGACGGACGAACACCGTCCTGCAGGCGCACGTACTCACTTGTTGGCCTGCCAGTGTTCTCCCCCCCCACGCCAACGCCGCACGCTGCTGCATGAAGGTATGCAGTGCCATGTCGCACGATGCCGCGCCGTGTCGGAGCACACAGCGTTGCGCAATGTGCCGCCGCCCGCCGCTGCACCGCGCCGTACCACACCGCGTCGCACCGTACCGCGCAGCGCCGTCCCGCACCATGTCGCACCACACCGCGCGGTGCTGTCCCGAGCCGTACCGCCCCGAGCTTGCTGGACGCTGCAAGCACACCCAGCCCAGCCATGTAATATTCCATACCATGCTGGGCAGCACCGCACGACGCCCCCACGTCCCTACCGGTGCCGCACCACGCTTCACCGCCTTACGCCGGTGCACATCAGGATATGGTATGGAGTGGTTTGTGGTCCTAGTTCTGGATATTCAACATACATAAATCATTCAGCTCTAATGAACGTTCAGTACGAGTTATTTTATAGTGCTATTCACACTCACCCGATCAAGCGACCGTACCACTATGCATTCTTCGCCGATGCCGTCCGGGGTGTACGTCATCCCCGCAAAATGGCACCGGATATCTTGGAGGGCGAGGAGCTTGGGAGTTTCCGTAGTACGGTGATAGAAAAGACGGGTCCCGAGGTCCTCGAAGCGGCGGTAAGGGTCCAGAGTAGCATGTTCGAGTGAAAGGGGGACATATTCTTCGACCACGAAGAATGGTTCTATGATCGCTTTGCCTTGTACCAGCCGACCGTGTAGGAATATGTCCTTGATCATGCCGGCCATCGGGACGGAGGTGCCGGGTGTGTCGAAGAGTACGAACGAGTTGTTGCGTGATGAGATGCTCGTGGCGTATGTCGCCCCGCGGTGAGCGAAGGAAGAGACGTGTTGAGCACCAAGAGGAAGGCGCAGACGGAGATCATCCAACTCAGCGAAGATCGGGGCGAAGATGTTCCCATCCAGAACGGAGATCCGAGTATACAAGGTGTCATAGATAGTGGAGGGGAGATTTTCCAGCTTGTGCTCGTTGAACACCGAGGACAGCTCCGGGTGAGCCATGTCGCCATGGGCTGAGTAGAAGTCGGCCAGGCGTGTCCCGCGCACGGCGTCACGCACAGCGTCGAGGTACGCGTTCTTCATGGCCCGAAACTCAGGCTTGTCAGGCCAATCCGTCTCTTCCATCAACGCCCGCAAGTTAGCACCGAGGTAGAAGTAACGCATGAAGGTGAGGGGCATATCACCTGCCCGTGTGTCAGTCTGATCCGTGCTGCAAGTAGATGTGCACTTACTTGTCTGGCTATTAGTGCTGAGCCGCTGGAGCAACCCATTGAACCGCTCGAATGGGAAGGCCCACCACGCGGAGACGGGACCGAAGAGCTCCAAGCATTCCTTCAAGTGGAGGGAGAGGTGATGGTTGGGAACGAGTTGGTGATCGAAGAGATCACGGAGTGACGTGAGATAATCCAACATATGACGATCGTATTTGTCGATGCGTTCCTGGTTCGTCGAGCGGCGAGCGGCGAGGTCGACAGCGGAGACCAGATGGACGAAGTTCTCGAGCAGCGCCCGCTGTCGCTCGGTGGCCTCGCGACCTCCCCATAGTCGTACGAGCGTGATGACCATACTCACCGTACAGACGGTCCGCCACATATCGGCCTTCAGTTTACCGTGTGAGGTGCTGCCAAAGTTTCGCGGAGGTCGTTCCAGCCACGATGGAAAGGAGGTGGCTGCGATGTCTGCGCGCAGGCTGGTGACAGTTTCTTGATCTAGAATGCTGAACCGCGAGATGTCGTACTGATCTCGAATGAGCTGGAACTCCGTAGTTGGCTCTGCAAGTACGGGGGGCAGGCGTATCTCTCCCGGAGAAGTCGTCCACTGTTGTATCCGATCGTGTAAGTATACATTGACTGACAAGTCCAGCCATGGAACACGCACCCATTGGAGTAGAGATGCAATATAGTCCTTCTTCGCGAACTTCGAGGCAGTCGGCATGGCGTCGTTCAACTCTGCAACCGCGGCGATGTAACCTTTGCGGATCTTGGACAGACGAGCTTGTGAGCCCCTCCGAACGTAGCTCGCAACCCTGTCGAGCCAGACTTGCTGCTCGTCGGGGTCGTGCGGCGCGAGCTTAGGGGAATCAGATGATTTGTCCTTGACGTTGATTCCCCATACGTCGCGGCAGTGGTGACGAAGCTCGCCCAGGAACAAGTTGTGCATGCTGTCGACGAGCGCAAACTTGGTAGGATCCCAGTACGGCAAGCGCAGTAGCTCTGACCAGCGTAAGCCGTACTTCTTGAACAGGCGATCTCGTTCAGCCTCGGTCGGAGCCTTCTTCCACTTCCCTGCATACTTCAGATGCTGCTCCAGCGTATAACGCCTCCATGAGGGCCGATCGAGATTGTTGATGTCGGGTTTCAAGAGTTTGCAGAAGGAACAGAAGTGCGTCGAAGAATGCCCCGCGAAACCAGCCGCCTTTCTCAGCGCCGGTAGATCGCACACGAGAGGAATGACCGCGGCACGGACGAGCAAGCTCCCAGAGCCCAAGGCAGTATGACTTAGATACAGACCGCGATGCCAAAGGACGAGGAGGTCGTCAATGAGCGGTCGTAAGAATTGGTTGAGTTGATGGAGCTCGGGTTCGTTGGGCCCTGGTATGATGCCAGCCAGATAGACGTTCTCAGGACGGTAGCGAATGTCAGGAGGGAGGTTCAAACAGACGAGGTAGATAGCTCCGATCGAATGCGACTTCCCTGCTGCTTTGTTGCCGAATGGGTTAAACCAGTCGATGAACAGCGAGAAGACTAGATGTGCCGCATTCTCAGGTTGGTCGGAGAACGGTGTTCGTCCGTCGGGGCCCAGGAAACGTCGGAGGACGGGTGCGTCCCATATGTCCGCCCAAATCGACTTCGATGTCGTACCTGTACCCGCTGGCTTCCAGGCGTCCTTCACGAGCCGCGCCAAGTGCGGCCTCTGGAACATCTCAGCCAGCCACGAGTTGATTGGCCGGTAGGGATAAGGACGAATGGGATTGTACGTCACGCGCTCCGATTGACGCGGATTAGAAGGGGCGTGCACTTGACAAAATATGAGCTTCTTGTTGCAGGGTGGCTTGTCAGTCTCTTGGAACGTACAACGTCGGGGATACGGCCGCGCGGGGTTGTCGGGATCCGGCGCGTACGTCGCACGGCACCTTGGGCAGGACGCATAGCGCGTAAAGTCTGGCTCGATGTTCAGCTCCGAAAGTACCGTGCGGATATCGGCGGGGACCGCGTTCAGGATCTTGTCGATTCGTGCGGGTGAGAGGCGGGAAGACGCATGGCAGTATACGAAACAGCCGTAGAAGATGACCTTCAGAGTGGCAAGCACGAATCCCATATTTGAACGGGAGACATGAGCGATGGTGTGGAGGAAAACGGTCATCAGGAAAGCGGCCAGAACAAAGGGTTCCATTTCTCGTGCGGTGGAGAGACCAAGATGCGCTGTACATCGTTGAGTGAATTGGTGGCCGCGAGAGGGAAGAATTACTCACTGGTATCGATCGCAACGGGCCCTTTCCCGTCGAGAACTCTCTTGGCCAGTATGCTGCTCAAAAGAACCTCTTGCCACGCCTCCGCCTTCCTCGACTCGAGCAGCTGTATATGACTTTCCGCCGTCGAGGTCAGAACCTCGAGGCGACGATCAAGATCCCTGTCTCCAATCGGCTGTAGCTGTTGTAGTTGCTCCAGGAAGAAGAGAAGCTTTCCCCGGATGCTTCCGAAGAGCGCGTTGTCCCCTCCATTTCCCGCAAGCTCAGGGAGAGAGTCCACGGATGTCGGGGCTGAGATGAAGTTGAACTTCATGACGTTCGGAATGAGCTTTCGTTGGGCGTGAAGAGAAGACTGGAGGAGGGACAGCTGGGACAGTCGCTGGGGGGCAAGGTGCGTGTGATTATTTGAGACCGGCTGCGAACAGTTCCTATTAGTCGTGTCTAAGATGTAGGATAAGCGACTTCTGACACGAACCTCTGCTTCGTGCGCGACAGGTGCTGCCTCAGGGGGCGTAACATGACCCGGGGACGAGTCATTCTAACGGCGATGTTAGAGTCGTGGAGGACGTTCTTGTGAGATATACACACCTCGTGGCCCGTTGGCGTCGGTGGGATCAAAACAGCATGCGCGTCGTGGTCTCGAGTCCGCACGGGAAAAGTGCCAGGCGGGGATGATGAACCAGCACTCGCCAATAAGATTGTAGCTGCCACTGCTCGATCGTTCTCCTCCATCCGTTGCTGACCACGAAGAGCATCGCGTTCGATATGATCTTGTACAGTTTGTGCGCGTACGAAGTGTCGACCACGGTGCTCCACTTTGTCGGCGTCGGTCCAGATCCGTTGGCGACACACCGAGCAAGTACAGAGGTGCTTGCCCGGCAGCGCAGACATCGAAAGGGAGAGGGCAATGACCGCGACGCGATCGCAGTAGGAGACGTAGAGCAGTGCCGCTGGAGAAACGAGCGGGAAGGGACTCACCGGAACAAGACTCACCGGAACAGCGATGGGCTTGATAGCGATCGTGGATAAGAAGATGGGCATGTGAAAGGCGTGCATAAACCGGCTGCTTTTACAGACATATCTCCCGCCGAACTCGTGCGGCGGCCTTGTCACGGGTGTGGCGAAGGGCCATCTCCCAAAAGGGATGCTCGCTCTCAGCGTCGAGCGCGGTGACGCCGGCACGAGCGGGGCCCCTCCAGAACACCAGATGCAGGAAGAAGTACGCAACCAAACAAGCTACCAGGCACAAGTAGATGAGTAGGGGGGGAAGCGAATCCGGGACGAGACGTGTGCCAAACTTCCGAAGCTGTAGTTAATTGTCAATCGATATACCAAACGGAAGAGAACGAGCGGGCTCACCTTGGCGTACATCTGCTTCTGACCACCTTCGGGATTGACTCGAGCATGCGTCATCGATACTTTCAAGACAGTCTACGGATTTTTAGTAGGTGCAGATAGCCTACGGCGATGCAGTCAGCTCACCACGTATCGTATTAAGACCAGGATCATGGCAAGCTTGACGAGGTCCGCTCTGCTGCTACCGGACGCTGGGTGGCTTGTGCCGACCACCTTGCTTGCGTACACCGCGTTCGGGAATGCTCTTGATGACGGGACAGAGGTGACACCTTTTGAGGACGTGGGGCTTTGCGACGTTAATAGGATACGATGTCAGCGCATCGGAACGTACGAAGAAGGAATCGCGTACCATGGCATGTGCGGAACTTGGGATGGAGACGTCGGACAAGGCGTCGTAGGACGCTTCTTCCGCCAGAGAACTTTGCTGAGATGAAGGCGGCGAAGCGGTCGTGAGAGGGGAGTTTTGCGAGGACGAGTCGTTAGGTAGGGTCGGGAACTCAAGCTCGTACGGGGCACGATCAAGCCTGGTTTGCAACTCTTTCTCCACAAATATCTGGAGGCGTGCGCAATCTTCCTCCATGCTGGCAAGCCTTTGGTCGACATCGCCCGCCCATGTGTGGATGGAATTGAGGATACCGTTAACCTCATCTTTATCCTTCGCAGAGCCCTCGAATTTGTTCTTCAGGATTGTGATATCAGCCTCGAGCCGCGACAGCCGGCTGCGCAGGTCTACACAGTCGTCGGCGGACTGGATCCGGAATTTTTCCAGAGCCTTGGTTTCCCGCTATCAAAACATGAGAAAAGCAGACAGACGGGGTGGCAATAGTAGACGCACCTTGCGCTTGGCGATATGAGAGCTGCACCGGGGCACACCGTTGCTCGCACTCCTTGCGTACGGATGCTAGCTCATCTTCGAGTCGATTCACATGTACATCACAAGCCTTCTACTCGGGGTATCAGATCGGGCGAGGACGCTGGAACGCGTAAGACGCACCCTGTCGCGCTTCAACCCAATCACGGCCTGATATAGAGCAGCGTTATACACACTCTTCCTCTCTAGTTCCTCCAATGCTGCAGCGTAGTCTTGCTCCAACTGGTGTTCATATCCGTCGTCCCTATCGAACACCCCAGGTCAGCATCAGAGTAATTGTAGCAAAAGGCGAACTTACTTTATGCGTAAGAGCTGCCGCACGGTGGTTCCAGAGAGACGACGCTCCAAATCACCTTCATAGGCAGAGGAGTTGGATACTTCACTGAAGTCTGATGTTGAGGCGTCATCGGACGAAAGCAGGGAGGACTGGGAGGCGATCGGGTCGACGCAGCGGCGTTCAGGCTCAGAGGATTGGGGTATCATGGTGGTTACGAGCAGAGTAGGGAGGGCCGCATACGCCACTTGACCTTGGCAGATCCAGCTTTGTTCGATGATAGGATGCATTGCGGTGGTTCCAATAGTACATTCTCGAGCTACAGAATAATCAGACATAGGTACTGAAGCAAAGGCTACACTGCCAAACAAAACAATATGCTAAAGACGATCTGAAGGTACTGATCAGCTCGAGACCGCGGCGAGGGAAGATATGTGTACATACTCTGGATACCGCGCCGCGCGAACCATGCCTTGCTCACCCAGGAGGGGTTCTTTCGTGACTCGCTCAACGTGAGCCGCCTGCCGTCCTCGCGCCTCTGTCCGATCTTGACGCGCTTCCAGTTGCGCACACCTTGAACCGTGTCGAAACACCATATCCATAGCCTAGACTTAGCGCTATTTCCTTTGTAGCGGTAGTAGAAGACGTCTCCTAGTTGAACATCTTCATCCGGGGTGAAATCGGGTGGA
This sequence comes from Trametes versicolor FP-101664 SS1, assembly GCF_000271585.1. Taxonomy (NCBI): domain Eukaryota; kingdom Fungi; phylum Basidiomycota; class Agaricomycetes; order Polyporales; family Polyporaceae; genus Trametes; species Trametes versicolor. The sequence continues at coordinate 4,246,585 of NW_007360321.1, read as the reverse complement.
CTGTCGACGGGATTTGTACCTTCGATCTCGAAGAACGGGGAGTCGTACGTCTCGCCGTCGACGGATCGGGTATTCGGATGTCTGATTAATATCTGCATGCGGGCAATTAGTATAACAGCAACGCTGAGGTGTATACACTTACCAGGCCTGGAGAACCTTGACGATTAGCGGTAGACGTTGCATGCGAGACATCCTGGCTACCGTCCAAATCCACCTCGTCGACATCGTGCATATGAGCCGGCTCTCCCCTTGAGGTTGAAGGTCTGCTGTCGCTCTCAGAAGGGGGTGCGCAATTAAGCGTAGGAGGCGAGATAGGAATGTCGGGGGAGAGGGCGCAAGGTTGTATGACGAACGTCGGCCGACGCGACGAGCTCCGCGAGGGCTGTGGGATGTCTTCGCCCTGTAAATGCGACGTACCCAAATCACTGTGGCGTGGTCAGCGAGAGGAGTCCATTTTGTGCTTGTTACTCACGTATGACTATCCTTGCCAAAATCGCGTAAGATCGTGGGTTTGAAGGCGGCGTAGTCGGTCGGCAGGGGCACGAGGAGCTCTAAGTTGGTAGTATGGTGTTGCCTGAGAGTGGTAGTGGCATAATAGATGAAACCCGGCGTCCGGTTGCTAGTCTCGGAGGATCGGCGGTGACATCTGAGGAGACATACGAGGAGACACAGAAGAACTGCGAAGGCTGGGATGGCCCAGGAGAGCATGGTGGCAACTGTAAAGACAAGAGAGCATGGCGTCCGGCATAAATAAGGACAGATGTGAGAAGAAAGAGTTTTGATGGGCCAAGGACGTTGAAGGATGGGTGAAAGACAGCGAGGGCGAAGGAGAGGAGGGTTCGCCACACTGGCACCAGCTGGGCGAAGCCGGTCCTCCCCTCCTTCCTGATTTGGGCCATGACGCCCGTATAGACGCCCATGCTGGTCTGGACCAGGCTCCGAGGGCGTACCTCAGTAGCTAAGAGCGAGTATGCGTTGCATGGATAGGATGATGATTATAGAGGATGCAGTAGTGTACAGAGAAGAGAGCCACATATCTGAGAGACGCTGGGAAGGATCGGGGAACTTGAAGGAACAAGGAACAACGCAAGCAAGGTAACTAAAAAGGATGGGACGGCGGACGGCGGAAGACGGAGAATACCACGCAAAACTTTGACTCAGAGTCTCGCGAGACTCAAGAGGGAGCATGGTCGATGTAGCTCGGCCGATCGGCTACGCCTGCTCGGGTTCTGCAGACTATCAGTGAGCTGCAGACGGCTGATATGTTGTGAGGTTCGACTTACGCATGCTCGCCCGCCGCTCCTGTCGTGCCAGCATCTCCTGCCGCTCCTTCATCTCCTGCCGCTCCTTCTCTGCCTTCTCCTCCCTACGCATGTGCCTGCGGTAAGTCTCCTCCCTGACCCACGAGGGCTTTTTCCCTTCGAAGGTCAGGATCAGCCGGCGGCCGTCATGGTGTTTGTGACCTTGGGTAACGGTCGCCCAGTACTGCCTGCCGCCGGCGCGGGTGGACCACAGCCAAATCTGAAACGTCGGAGGGTCCGTCTGGGTGATCGTGTGGCAAAAAACGTCTCCGACGTGAAGATTTTGGCAGGTGATGGGATCCGGGGTTCCGTTGAAGGGACCGGTTGCCTTAGATAGGAAATACGAAGTGTCAACTGTCGTCGAGTCAAGTTAGTAAGCGCATTATAATCTGCGGCAAATTATGATACTCACCTCCATGGGTCGTCTTAGTCTTCCGCCCGTACACAATGTCTTCCTGGTAGGGGTTCAGTGCGCATCACAGGGACTACGGATGAAAGTACTCACGTCCATGGGTTCATCTTCGCAGTGTGTCGTGGCCGAAGACAGAGAAGACAGCGGAGAGGAGCTGACCGATGGGGGTTCCGGGGTTGCAGGAGGTGTCGTCAACAACGACGAGACTGTGGACAGACCTCGCGAGACGCTTCTCGCTGCCGGCGCAGGGAGGGAAGGTGCGACGCTGCCGCGCGCAACTTGCTTCCTTTGGGAAATCGAAGATGGCCCGGGCCCTGCGACAGTGCCAGCCACAGGAGCGCTCGTCTCTTCGATCCATGTCTCAGGACGCGGAGTGGTAGACCGCGAGGACGAGGCGGATGACGTAGGAGAGGCGTCTACAGTAGGCGGAGTGGACGAACGGGGAGGAGGCGTGGCTACTGCTGAAGCGGCGGGAGTGCCTTGACGGCTCTGCGCCCTTCCCGCGAGAGGAACACTGCCGCGCCTGTTTCGAGCTGTGAGTGCGATGTACACGATTGAGGGACATTCATAACGCACCTGGCGACGTGATTATCAGACACTATGGTAGCATGACTAGCGCGCCGCCTCAGCGCGCCGTTGCCCTCAGCTTCCAAGAGACCCGGGGCCAACTGGGCCGCATTGGCGGCGAGGAGAAGGCGAGTGGCGACGTCTTCGGATGCTTGCCAATCTCGAAGAAATAATTTGACGTATAGACCCGATACTAGGGCCAGAGACACAATAGCAACAAGGGAGGAGAAGTCGAGCGAGATGGTTACCATCGTGTCCTATGAGCAGGAATGACGGAGGGTGGGTCCTCAGGTAGGTGCGAGTTTAAGAACCTGAGGAGCCCCATTGCGTGCAAAGAGATCAAACACGCGCTGTGGCTCACTGGAACGTGTTTGCCCCTTTGTCTTCTGCTCGCCTCACAATTACCATGCGCCTGCGGCACGTTAGCGGGGTAGTGCAGTTTGGAAACATCTAAGTACCGCGAGTGTCAGTACGAGCACAAACAGCGTAGTACTCCCAGATTCAATCACCTTATTCAAACGAACAACGTGCTTGAGTGCTCTCGATAGGCATTACTTATCGCTATTGATGAGAGGTGGCTGTTCGCTCCATGACATGCATTTGAGCAGAAAGGGTTTGCAAAATAGCTGAGGGAGCACGGAGTACTAGTTATGTGAGAACGCGACGAGACGCGAAGCCGTGCCAGGTCCTGAACGCGCGATATCACGACGCGTGACGTCACGCGTCTGTTACGGACACTTCGGAAGGTGAATAAGTATTGCGTGAACTCGAGCGCGTTGAGCGCTGCGGGTTTGCGCGCAGAAATCCATATATAAAAAGGAAGTTAACAAGAGCGTATATAGATCCCCAAACACAGAGAAGCGCGTGAATTCAACCGTCGACGCATACAACTTCACCGAAGTACTACTAAGCATATAAGATAATGTCCAAATTCCCCTACCGCATCACTCTAGTTGTACTACATAGCTCAATCCTCGTCCCGCAAAAGCACCACAAAAGCACCGGGCATATGGTACACGTTGGACACCCCAAAACGACCCGCCATGGAAGATACCGGTGGCGCTATCTGGACCGGATACGCGCCCGGCATCTCCTGCTCCTCGTCGAGGACGTCAAAAGTCGTAGAATGATCCGTTGAGGGTGGCATAACGGGCGTCGTTTCTATCGGAAATGCGCCCGGAATCTCCTGCTCCACGTCGACATCGGTTTCGTTGGCAATCTCTCTAACCTCCAATGCAAGGGAGATCGCAGTGGTCCAGAGGGAGATGATTGCGGCGCCGTCAAGTTCTCCGACCGCCAGGGCTGTCCCCGTGCGTTGCTTTCTCCTGGTGACGGCGTCGAGATGCTTGGCCTTGGCGATGACTTCATCGAGTACATCATGCTTTACCAATTCCATCCACGAACCCTCCGCAAGGTTCCTGTGTGAGTTTGAGTGGGTATTGGTGTACCTCGAAAAGCTGGGCGCTCACCATCGTATGACCTTCCGCACATGTATACCCAGCTTCTGCAAGGAAATGCCCACAGCGTACGCGGCGACCGGTATGTCGAGGGAGTGTCGCTCAAGGTCGTCGCCTGACATGGCAATCTGACCATGCAGGCGTGAAGCGAGGTCGTGTGCATGCTCGGCGTAGGACGTGGCTTCTGACGACACAATGAAAAGTCGCTCGTGGACGCGCAGAAGGCGCCCATCTGGATCGTCTGGGCCCTGTGGAAGAGGTGTGGCGTACGTAGCGGCCGAAGGCAAGGCGGGTGACGAGCTGGGTTGATTGGGTGTTTCGGCGTGCCAGCATGTGAACGACGGAGCACGGCGCCGAGGAACCCGAGTCTTTTTGAAGACTGCAGAAGATATAGCGCGCGTACATTCCTTGAATATCGCCGCCGCGGTCCAGTTCTGGCAAATAAAATTAGATCGCTGTTGCTCGGCGCGGAATACGCCACTCACCGCCCATGTCCCGGTAAATCCTTGGCGCCTTGCACGCCATCCTCCAGTCCCGCGGGAGGATGACGAGGTGGAAAGGAGGTAGTCAATCACGCGACCGCTCAACGCCGAGCCGATCGTCTCTATCGTAGTGAGGAGGGCCTCGGAGGTAACTTGCCCAGCTTTGTACAGAAGCACTGCGGGCCGCCATAACCCTGCCGAAAGCATCTGCATCCCTCGGATGAACCTGGCAAAGTGCACAAGGATCCACCAAAGGCGTCGTGAGAGAAACCACGCGAGCTTTGAAATATTCCAGATATATCGAAGCAGCACGGCTAACCAGCGGAGGAGAGCGACGGCGCTGGCGAAGGCTGGTTGAATAGCCATATGCATGAAACGTGCTGTGAAAAAAGTGCGAGATGTGTGGTCGTGGATGTGTGGTCGTGGCTTGCAGATTCCGCACCTGATATAAGATGTCCAAGCTACAATGTGTGTATTGCGATTAGAGAGATAACAAAGGTCTAGAGAGCAAGAAAACCCGAAAACAGAGGCGCGCAGCAAGGATATACAAACATACGAAGGGGGTAAAGCAAAGCAAACCGACGTTCGAGAGCATACTGAGGGGCGATGAAAGAGGTAGCGGCGAAAGCACGATTCGTCGGATGCAATGGGCAAGAGAGGCGCTGCGCGCAAAAGCCAAATCAACATATTGTATGGGCGTAGTCGCGAGGCAATGTGATCCACTCACCAATGTCTCCCAGGCAGTTCAGAGTCCCGTATGTTCAAGAAGGATGAAGATATGGAAAATTCTCCCGGCGTCTCTTCGCATCAAGGAGAGGCGCTAGCTGTGCCTCGAGGTTCCTGCTGTGGTCGTAGTAGAACTCCCACATGAGGCGGAAGACATCGACGAGGAGGGTGAGCGTCCTGATTTGATCGCGCTTGCGGACGAGCTCCGCTTGTGCCACCTCCTGTGGTAACTCTGATGCACCAGACGCCGTACGCGCCCAGGCCCCCCTTATGCACCAACGGCCGTAGGTTAGCGAGCAACCTGACATAAGCGTCGGAGATTGTATTTGCCCTCCAAATGCGGTAAGAGGCCCCGGGAGAGGCTGCAGGGCCTGTTATCTCAATAGATAACAGGCGCTTTCTTATCTGTTCAGCCAAATTAGGCAGGCACTAACTAATCTGATCTACAGGGCGCTTTTCTCGATCACACCCGGCCCAAATCAGGTAGGTGGCACTGATCTTGGGGTGGACCACCATGCAGGGGTAGCTCTGGGCCCCCTAGCTCGCTCAATTTGTATCCAATTGACTTCATTCTTTTTGTAGTA
>NW_007360321.1:4229096-4238670 GCF_000271585.1 Trametes versicolor FP-101664 SS1 | reverse complement strand
CCTTCAAAACGCGTCCTGTTTGCGTGTCGATGCGGGTACGAAACGGCGGCAGGACGTGGAGAACTCCGTTCGCTGTAGTAGAACATCTGTAAGCCCCATAGCACAGGTAAATTCTCACCGATTTGCGACGTAAGGGGCGCGTTCTGTTCGCCCTAACTATGCGCACATACTGCAAAAGAAACCAAGTCAATCGGACGCATAATGAGTGAGCTAGAGGAGCCGGGGGTACCCCTGCATGGTGGTCCACCCCAGGATCAGGACCACCTACCTGATTTGGGCGAGGTGTAATCGAAAAAAGCGCCCTGTAGATTAGATCAGTAAGTGCCTGCCTAATGTGGCCAAAGAGATAAGAAAGCGCCTGTTATCTATTGAGATAACAGGCCCTGCAGCCTTTCCCGGGGCCAGTTACTGCATTTGGAGTGCAAATACAATCTCCGACGCTTATGTCAGATTAGTCGCTAACATACGGCCGTTGGTGCATAAGGGGTGCCTGGGCGCGTACGGCGTGTGGTGCATCAGAGTTACGACAGCGGCTGCTTGTGCGGTGGCGAGCTTGCGCTCAAGCCCAACGACATCTACGAGAATCGGAGGTCAGATAGAGCCTGAGCGCGAGCACAACCGTTCGCTTGTAGCGGCCTACGAGTTAGACGGGCTCTCACATTCAAGCGGTACTACAACCGTCTTATCTCCTTCATCTCTGACAAACGTGTGTGTAGGCATCAGACGCGGGCGGCGCTGCGATGGGCAAGCGTTGCGATGAGCGAGTCGAGGGCGGCAGGGGTCCGGTTGATGCTCGAAGGATGGGATCGGAGGGCAGTGGGGTGATGGGGGAAGCGATTTGAAGCTGGGGAAGCTGCGCATACCATCGCCACGGTCGACCACTCGCAAGCCCCTTACGTAAAGCCCACGGCGGAGTAGAAAGCACTCGTACGCATGACACGATCGTGAAGCCTCATGCATTAACTCGGATACGCTGCAACTACGCCACTCTTCCACGAAGACACCAGGACACGCTACGCAACATACAACCGTTCAAGTACAGCCGCCCGCGGGCCCACCGCAACTCAGGCTAACGCATGGAGTGAGATGAAGTTATGCAGAGAGGCGAAAGGTTGAGAGCTCACCGATCTCAGACTCAAGCGCGTCCTCGACCATCGCCTCGACGGTCTCCTGGGTCGCCTCCTCGACCGCCTCCTCTGCCGCCTCCGCCTCCTCTGCCGCCTCCGCCTCCTCTGCCGCCTCCGCCTCCTCTGCCGCCTTCCCTGCCGCCTCCTCTGCCGCCTCCTCTGCCGCCTTCTTACCCGTCTTCTGGGTGGCCTTCTCGATGGCCTCCTCGACCGTCCCCGCGACCTTCTTGGCGGCATCCATGACCTCTTGGACGGCCTGGACGGCCTGGTCAAAGACCGCGGGGACGGTGTCGACCGGCTGGAAGGGGCGCTGCACAGGGACAGTGCTGATAACCTGGGCGATACTACCGTTGAGGTCCGCACAGCGGGACTCGGCCTGAGACTTGCTGCGCGCGAGAGCACCGACGCAGTCCCAGAGGTCGCTGACCTTGTTGAAGCGAATGTGCTGTTTCAACTTCTTATCGCAGAAGCCGACGGTGACAGTGCGGTTGTACTGTAGAATGCGAAGGTCCACGAATAAGTACGAGAGATAACGATGAGAGCAATGAGTGGCCCATACCTCCTCGACATCGAGGCGCATTTCGGTAGTCACGATGAAAGTGCACAACACCTCGGGAACGGGAGCGCACACGTTGATGCCGTTTTCAACGGCCACGACGCAGGTCACGACAAGAACACCTGGATTACGGTGAGTATCTGGGCTTATACAACATGCAACGGACTTACTAATTTTCGGGGCTATCTCTGCAATTACGGTGTGGGCAGGGTACCACATGAACTGTCCGTAATCGGGGCCCTTGGAAAGGGGGACCGTACACCAAAAGGCGTCCCCGCAGGCAAAAGATGTCACTGGGACGCTGTAGAGTTATACATGAGGTTCAGCCAAGAGACGTCGAGCGACAATAGAAAGCGTACGAGAAAACGGTTGCCATGCTTGTTAGAGGTCAGGAGAAATGAAAGAAGATGTCCGGGGAGGTCGCTGACGAAGGGAAGATATACAATCGCTGAGACAAAGGGCTATGTTCGCGTTACAAAGAGCATTGTCACGCGCAGAGCGTGCGATGCGCCACTGGCCGACGCGCGTGTCTGGATACGGTGTCTGGATACGTTGGCGCAGTGCGTGCTTGCCTGCGACGTCAGTTGACTACCAGATGACTGTCCGCATGTCCTTTGCCATCGGTGTTTCTGCATACAAACTAAGGGTAGTAGTGCGTAACGGCTATGGGAACAAATCCATCGCGCTTGCACCGTGTATGTCGCTGCTTTCGCGCCAAAGCAAGAGCCCATACCCCATAGCCCCGACGGCGATCACCACTGCGATGACGTACATGGTGCGCTGTGTTGATGCTTCAGAGCCTTCCGGTAGGATATGCGAGACGATAACTTACGAATAAATAAGTTGTGCACGAGGTTTTGACTCCTGATGATCTGCTTGAACGCTCGTTTTCGCCTTGTTTCTATCAGTACAAAACGGGCCGGAATATCTGGGGGCGTCACGTACGAGCTAGCCACACCACTACATGAGAGTGGTCACCGTTGCTGACTCCCATACCGATAAGAAAGCGATCATGAGCGCGGCTGTAATGCGCCTAAATCGTAAGAGTCAGCGTAGCTAGCGCAGTAGATATTCAGGGCACGCACGGCAATTGCAAGTACCTGGCTTCCCTCTATAACAGCGATGAGCTCGAGGGAAACAAGGTTAGCACATACTACGCACTTGGGAGCGGGAAAGTCTGGTGGATACGATGGCTTTTCGTATTCCACATGTTGACTGTCGCAGTTGTACTCCCACCCAAGATTGCGGAGCCTTCGTGTACAAACAGCACTGGTACTGCACGCATTTGTTGAGCCTTGTGGACGCATCCTCCGGTGCACGCGGTTGTTTCCAAGTCGTATATGTCGAATCCTGTCGTCATGTTAGACACGGCAATACGCGCGCCGTTCGGGGTGACGCTGATACCAGCCCTACGTGAAGAAGATGAGCTTTTGTTACCGGCATTAGAAAGCGTCGACTTGCACTAGGCCAGGGGTGGGGATTGTCCGCACCCTATTCCAGCTGGTATCGTAGATGCTTCAAGTTAAGATGGTCAGTTTATGACTCAGGGGATATATTCAATTACTTACACCATGCCGTGGAACATGTAGGACACCAACAGGAGCGAGGAGCGCCGTTTGGACGTCGTCCAGCGGACGCCGGTGACAAGAACTTCGCTATCTTCGTTGTGAGAGCTCCGGGGAGGCTTCGGGATATCAATTATGTGTTGAAATAGGCCTGAACGCCTCGTCATGTAAGCCCGCTACGGCGAAGTAAGCCTGACTTACCGACATCCTGCCGCTCCCAAACCGCAACCTCGGATTGAGCCCCGGAAACCAGCAAAAGGTCATTGATATCCAGATACTCTACGGGATGCTCATGGGCGCGAAAACCTGCCATGTTAAATGCGTCCTGATGCGCGCGATGAGAAGCGTGTAGAAGGCAGGGCACGAACGTACCGGCATCAGCTGAATATGGTCTATGCAGCCACTTTGGTTGCCGCAGAGAAGTTTGTCTTCCTGATCGGGCAGCCATTGCATGCAAAGGTTTGGGCTACTACCCTTGAATGTCTTGACCAGTTTACGGTCCGCTATTCGCCACAAGTACACGGTGCAATCGAGGGTCCCCGCTGCAGCGATGTATGTCCCCTTGCTGCTGAAAGCGACAGCGGAAACCCCGCCGTCGAGTCCGCGCCTGAGCTGAGCGTATTCTCCGTATATCAAAACCATGGCGTACACTAGAAGAGGTGGGGTTGAGGATGAGATCGTGGTCGGAGTAAGCAAGTGAACGCACATCGTGGATTCCTCAGGCTCGCGTACAGAGTCCGGGAAGAGCGGAGTGGCGTACTCCGTATTCCGAGTGACGCGGAGTGGCGCGCTCCAGATGTGGGGCACTACAGCGCCCTTAGCGCCCGCACCTCTTCTTCTCTCCGCGTCGCAAGCCACTCGGCCATCGAAGGACAGCTCGTCACGCAGCCGCCTCGCAACGCCACATGGTTATGTCGGGACGAAAAATCACGAAAGTCGCTCTCCGTGGGGAGTTCTCCGACCGTTTTGGATACGAGCCGGATCCTGGCACGACGGGGACGACGGAGACATCAGCCACGACTGGTAAGTGTGTCGGCGACGACTATGAGTGGGGAGGAATTGCTGACCTCAATCCAGGGAAAAGGGTTCGCTTTCAGCGCAACCTGACACCACACTCGACGGAGGACCTGGATCAAGTCGAGGATACCTCCCGCCATACCTCGTCGACGCCTCTCAGGCAACCTCGATTGCGAGCCCGACGGTCTGCTGCGCGAACGTCCATTCTTCATACCTCCATCTACATCCTGACAGTATTGACTGTACTGCTCGCCGGCGTCATAATCTATGGCATGGTCCAAGAAGATGAGAACCCGCTCGACATGGACTCTCCTCTGCTCGCCACAACCACACCGGCTCTATCCCCTCATGCTCACGACTCTTCCCCGCCAGAGTGTTGTTCTGCCGACTTCGACGCTTACGCCGAGCGTGTCCTATCTACCATACTACGAGACTATGTGGGCCGCCGAGATTTCGCTCTCTATGCGGATGGAGGCGGGGTGATGGATGAGCTTACGGTCCCCTTCCCGAGCTACTCAGCCGAACACGCGTCGAATTCTTCGTATCCACCGGAAATCGCACTCCAGGACGACATGCGAGTCGGGAAATGCTGGTTTATCCCTTCCCAACGCGCGCAGCTCGCCATCGTCCTCCCCCGCATGGTCTACCCGACCCACGTCACTGTCGACCACATCCCCCTTGTCATCACCGCAGACATCGGCGAAGCCCCCAGGAACATGCGTCTATGGGGAATGATCGACGGCCTGCTCAATCGGGCTCGACATATCAACCTGAGCTCCTCCTACGAACTTCCATCGGCCGACGGTCGTCATACCCCGCCTCTTGCGGGAGATCGCTCGTACGTTCTTCTTTCCGAGTTCCAATACGACATCAATGCTCTCTCGCCGATCCAGACGTTTCATGTTGACTTGCATATTATTGATTCCCGTATGTACTTTGGCGTTGTGGTGCTAGAGATCGTCGACAATTGGGGTAGCAATACGACGTGCCTCTACAGGGTACGAGTGCACGGCGACCCTAAGGAGCCGTAGTGCTATACATCACGTAGTCGTGCGCTTCGTCCAACAATGCCACTTTCCCTTCGTGTCATCCTCTGCGCTTGTGTTTGTGCCCGACTGATACGGTGGGTCATCTGAAGTTAACCCCTTTGTCCTGGTCCTGCACAAACAGGAGATCGAGAGGACGCACAAAGGAAGTCGCCCTTGGGAGGTTGGCCTTCGACGATTAATGGGTTGCAAGAACATTGCCAGCTTGCCAACATGCAGCCGTATGTGCGTGGTGCAAACACCTCCCTTCTCAACATCGACCACCAGCATGAGTGAGCCACCGATCTCTGGTACGTCGTTGCTGTCATAAACTCAAGCTGTTCTGACATATTCGGCCTCTACAGCGACGAACTACGGGCGCAAACGACATCTCCACGAGATCGCCCCATACAATTGCTTCTCGAATACGAAGGCGGCGAGAATCAATGACGATGTGAGCACTCGCGCGTGCCGCATGTACAAGGTAGCTCTTCTGTGACTGACGCGAGGTGCAAAGCATCCACCGCCGATCGAATTGGAACCGTACGAAACACCTCAAGCACGGAGACTGCAAGAGGTAGAGCAAGCCCGCAGGGTATCCCGTGCGACAAACAGATCCAAGGTAAGCCCGTCCCTCCCTTCACGTCAATTGCGTGTCTGAAGCAGTGCAGCACATCACGAAACATCAACCGCCCTCGCTCCCGGACCTTCCTTGGGCAAACTTCGTACACAACACCCTCGAGGAGATTCGAATGCAACCGACCAGTGCCGGCGAATACAGCGCACCGGTGGAATCCTCCAGCCATATGGTGTTACTCCCAGGCCGTGCTGATGCATCCGCCAGCACCACTCCGGCTGCCATGAATCCTGCGCCGCTGCCCTCTGCGCAACCCCCACCCGCGCCTCCGTCAGTCTCTCATCATTCCTTTCCTCATGGCCATCCCGCGCCTCCGTCTTCCCATCCTCCTGCGCCGCCGGTTGCCCGTCTCCCTCCTATGCCACCGTCTACCGGTATTCCCGCCCTGCCGCCCACCGCCCGCCGTACTCCTCCCGTGCCGCCCGCCGCCCGCCGCCCGCCTCCCGCGCCACCGTCAGCTCGGCCTCCTCCTCCCCCTCCCCCGCCACCGTCGACTCGTCGACTCCCTCCTGCGCCGTCGTCCGACTATCTACCTCTTGCACCAGTGCATCCTGCAGGGCTTCCCACACCTGCGGCTTTAACATCCGCCCACGTCGGCCACGCCGGCCACGTCGGCCACAACGCCCACAACGCCCACAACGCCCAAAACGCCCGCGCTGCCCCGTATCATGCTCATCCTGCCTCAAACACATCTGCTCAGCAACCTCCTCAGCACGTGAACCGGGACATGCCGTCTCTAGGCATAGTACGTATCATGCAGCAGATCTATTTCCGTCAATACAGGGAGAACCTTGTGAGTTATCCACGTTGGTCAACATACCGATTACTTAACATCGTTTCTTCCAGACGGATGAAGGAGCGGTCGAATTCTGGTCGCGTCTAGGCGATCTAGACAAGGAGAACCTCGTCCGGTTATACGTGGAGTCGACGCAGGCTGCGCAGTTGCAGCGGCATGCATCTGATGAAGCGTTTAGCAGATTGCCGACCCAGTTAGTGTGGCAAAAAACCCCTGAGCAGGGTGTTCCACCGCCCACCGCCGCCCCTTCGGGCGCACAATTTGCTACACCGCCCCAGGGACTCCGCAGAGAAGAGACGGCTGATGCGTTTCCGCCCGAATCTCCGCAAGAGACCACTACGTTCGCGGCTACCCCTAGTAGATACACACAGGGCGCGAGACCGACGCCGACAGGGTCCACCGACCTGCCACCGGTATGTGTAAACTTCATGTTACACTCCGACGGACCTGACGAGACGGCACAGATCGAGAACAATTGTCACCTCGAGCAGAACGCTTCTGAGTCGTCATTTTTCTCAGATGCCACGAGCACTTCGTGTGAAGGTCGCCCAACCGCCACTCGTGCGGAAAAGGGAAAGGTATGTGGTTCATGCATCTCCTGGACGACTGTATGCTTACACGGCAGCGTTGCCAGGGCCGCGCAGTGATTATTCGCCAGAGCACGGATGGTTCCAGCAGTTCTGCCAGCACTGCCACCCCAAGGCCTGTCCCTCCCGACAACCCCCGCCCTTCCGCACCCTCAGGACAACAGGTGAGGCGTATAGATGGATACTCTCGTTACCAGGCTCACCCCAACCCGCCATGTAGCAGTTCCGCGGCGACGAATCGGGATTCGCCAATGCGCAAATGGGTGCGCTTATGGTCAGGAAAATGGATGCGATGTGCCAGATGATGCAGACGCAAGCCGAAGCCTTGAAGGCGATGACGGAGAGTAACCAGCGTTTCCAGTAAGTGCATTATCCTATACCTTCGCGGGTTTACCTACGTGTTCTCGCAGGGAAGGGCTTCTCTCTATGCTTAAGGACCGGGCTGGCTCGTCCTCAGACCCGACGGCCTCAGGTACAACATCAGCTCCGAAGCAGAGGAAAACGACGACGACAAGGGGCGCTGATATCAAGGTTGCTCAGAAGATTGCAAAGGCTAGGGGCGAAGCAGGAAACACGTCGGAGGCTGAGAAAGCACAGCAGGATCGCAACCGCTTACAGGTTCGTCGGCGTGTACTCGACTTTTGCGTCGTCTCATCTGAATCATCAGAGTCGCGTGCGGAATCATATGAATTCCCTTTTGCAAATTGTGGATACCTCGCTGCTACCTATCAACTTCCCTTCCTTCACGGAGGATGAAGTCGACGCCTACCTTGCGGGCACTCTACAGTGTACCGTAGATCATTTCCGCGTCGACTTCGTACGGAAATGGAAGGTCTTCGGCTTCAACAAGCAAGCCAGGACCGTCCTGATCTCCTCCTTCCTTCGAAAGGTAGAAGGCGGGTCCTTCCTTACCAACCCCAGCCCTGAGTACCTCTTGACGCAAGAGTCCATTGGCAATGCGATCGACGTATATATGAAGCGCCTACGTCAGCTTTACCGCAACGCCGTTAACCCGCCGACCCAGAAGAAGAAGGATGCAATCAAGCGTCGTGCTTGCCAGGTTTCTCGCATGGGCACGGTATGTTACGTCTCTCTAGCGGCAGATGCTGGTTGCTAATGCGGTTTTGTCAGTCTTATCGCGACCGGCGGTTCGTCGTGCTCTACCTTGGCGAAGGACGCCACAAGGTCCTCTTCGAGCGGCTGTCTGCGGCCAATATGAGCGAGGACGAGACCGATGGCGACGCCGTAGAGCACCCGCCGGTTTATCGCATCGTCATCGCCGAATGGCAGAGCGAAGAATTCAAGCTATTCCTCTGGGCGCTGGACGCGCTGTACCGCATCCACTGGAAGGCACCGCCTGCCAGCAGGTGCAAGTCGGGCAATCCTCCCAGGACGCGGGTCTTGCGGGAAGGCGCAGGTTGCAAGACGATACCCGGGACGGCCGCTCCGGGTCTCTGGCGTAATTGCTATAACCCAGAGTGGTTGCGGAAGCTCAAGGCTCACGATCTTGCCGAGCTCGACATCCAGGAGGGCATCTACGACTTCTCACTCGACACTGCTGCTGCTTAGTTCGTATTGAATTGACTCTATTAGGTTATCTGTACACTACCCACGGAATAGTGATCTGCTTCAAGTACCCTGTCGATTCGCCAGTGGACGGTTGCCCGCGCAGAACGTGCTCTGAACGGTATGGTGCGGGACGGCGCCGCGCGGTACGGTGCGACACGGTGTGGTACGGTGCCGCGCGGTGTGGTGCGACGCAGTGCGGTACGGCGCGGTGCAGCGGCGGGCGGCGGCACATTGCCAGCCGCTGTCGTAACTCTGATGCACCACACGCCGTACGCGCCCAGGCACCCCTTATGCACCAACGGCCGTATGTTAGCGACTAATCTGACATAAGCGTCGGAGATTGTATTTGCACTCCAAATGCAGTAACTGGCCCCGGGAAAGGCTGCAGGGCCTGTTATCTCAATAGATAACAGGCGCTTTCTTATCTCTTTGGCCACATTAGGCAGGCACTTACTGATCTAATCTACAGGGCGCTTTTTTCGATTACACCTCGCCCAAATCAGGTAGGTGGTCCTGATCCTGGGGTGGACCACCATGCAGGGGTACCCCCGGCTCCTCTAGCTCACTCATTATGCGTCCGATTGACTTGGTTTCTTTTGCAGTATGTGCGCATAGTTAGGGCGAACAGAACGCGCCCCTTACGTCGCAAATCGGTGAGAATTTACCTGTGCTATGGGGCTTACAGATGTTCTACT
>NW_007360321.1:4218115-4224651 GCF_000271585.1 Trametes versicolor FP-101664 SS1 | reverse complement strand
CTTTCACCAGCTCTCATCCATAAAGCACATATTATATATCATTAGAAAGCCCTTTACAAGCTCTACAACATGGTGTTGTTATGGTCCTGATTGACGCAAATTTCTAGGATAGAAAAAGGAAATACCTCAATTTCAACCTTACAATGACAATATTTCCATTGCTATTTCAACATTTCTCATCCATATAGCATATATTATACCTCATCTAGAAGCTCTTTACAAGCACTGCATCATGGTGCTAGTATGGCTTCCATTGTTTCAAATTGCACTCTCAATTCAAGACATACCTCATCTTTACCATTTTATGTATTCTAGGCCAGGATGCATGCATGAGTTCATTTCCTCAATTGCCTCAGTTCAGTGACTGGCAATAATGGATGGAATGCAAAAACAGATTTCACCCTATATGTCAGTACATAACACCTCAACTGATAGCTGACTAGCCTCTTGTAGTGGCATATGTCATATAACTACTACTACCAGACTATAGCTCTGAAAGGAAACTAAGGGTGTAGCGCTTGAGCTACACTATATCATGTGTTAAAGTCATGTTTTGATACAGTGCATAGCCTATAGGCATATACAGTAGTGGGCAGTGAGGGGCACATGTGCTGTGCAAGGTAGGGTTGCACAAGCGCCCAGGGAGAGGCTTTACATGTGGTAAGAGTTGTGATTAGAACTGATCTAAGGCTAACCCTAAGCTGTGCTATTGGAATCCAACCCTAACCCTGTGGACATTACAAGATTTTGTATGTGGCACCTATCAGAAAGCTAATGATGGGCAAGTAATGTTGCGGAGCTAGACTCAACGCGACCAGACAACGCCTACAACAAAGAAACTAATATGATCTAACCCAAGGGCAGCGAGCGTGAAGGCTGGCTAACACCAAGCGTAGACTTTCAAGTCAAATCTAGCCCAAGGACCAAGTTAATATTATGCTGACTAAAGAGGATACAAAGGATGGCTTACCTAGCCCAATGTTAGGGATGTGCCACACAGTAGGTCCGGAGCTTGGAGTTCCGGGGTCTGGAAGGGTCTGGAGTTCAGACGGAGTCCGGACGGAGGTGTGGCACGGAGGGGAAGGACTTCAGTGAAGCTATTAGCAACACTCTGAGACCTCCTGCAGTTGTCCTTAATTTCTGAAGGAACGAGGGGGTCGGACTTGACCGGAGTTTGGGGCTGACTAAGCCGGAGTTCTACGCTGACTAAGTGGAACTAAGTCCGAGATGATCGGAGCAGAACAGAGAAGAGGATGAAGAGGATGGCAAGGGACAAAGTCCAAGGGGACTGACTTGTCGAGCAAGCAAGATCAAACAAAGTCCAAAGTCCGGAGTTCCGGAGCTTGTAGGCTCAGAGTTACCGGATTAGGGAGGTCGGGGTTCAGAGGTCAGAACGGAGGTAGACCAAGGGAATAGATTGACAAGGGAGGTAGCGTGAAGGAAGGTAAACAGAAGGTAGCGAGGGGGTAAGGACGTCGGGATGGCTGAGGTTCGATTTTTGATTTTTGCCTTTTTGACGCACGCCGCGGCTCATTTGGGTATTACCGCAAAACGCATTGTGCGCGGTCTACTCAGTCACTGGGCCTTCTGCAAGATATGTCCGCTGCAGTCAGGATATCTTATAGTACTGACTAGGTAGATAGAGGTTCGGGCGCGGGGCCCCAGGTGGGCGCCGCTTTGCATGATGCACCTGACACATCTAATCTAATCCAACTTGCAGAGCTGCCGTCGATTTGAGGAAGCGAATGCAGGACACGCGAGGTTTGGGGAAACATGGGGACCAGCCAGGAAGTGAACATAGGTACTACAGAAGTACGTGACAATTTTTGCGAGATGAAACAGAGTTGAATAGTGTTTAGAGAGGCCATGGATGCTCACGTTTACACGTTCGGTGCTTGTTGGCGCTAGTGCAAAGTGTTCCGGTGATGCACTCAAGCCTCCCGTAATGGCCGCTAGGACGCTGGGGTTGATGGGCCGAGAGGACGAGACCCAAGAAGTGACTTGTGTGTGTGGGGGTTTCCGAGTATGATCCCAAGTTCCCTACAAACGTGGATGCGCGGAGGAGGGAGGGGGTCGAGCAAGCTTATCGCTCTGGACCCAGGGGTAGGGGATTGCGCGGACGCTAATCGGCGGATGCGATGCGAGGCGGGATACCGGTGTGCTGTGACATCTGAGAAGTACTCACTGTGTTCGACGTAGGCGAGGGTGTCGGGGCACTGTCGGGGGAGGTTCGCAAACACAGTCAAAGTCGCAGTTGCAGGCGCAAACGCGAACTTGAGCTCTGAAGGGGTAAGAGGAAGTGGATTTCCCAGTGCTCGGGGCCCGCGTATATACAGGAGGGGCCGGAGCCGTACGGGAAGGATAAGAAATGAAAGATGCACCCATCACACACGGCGCGACGGGCGCGACGATCGGACCCCTACGGGAGCCGCACTCTACTGGCCTTGCCTAGGCTGTCAGGGCCGCGCATACCGCGTGGTGTGATTGGTGGGCAGGGGTGTATGCGCCGCGACCCCCGATGAGTGTATCGGGTGTTTCGTACCACCCTCGAACCCCGATGCTTGGCGGGCTTGGCGCTCTTGGTCAGGGCCGCTTATCGCGGCTTGCCTTGCTCAACTCGCGGGTGGCGAATGGGGGTGGTATGCGGGCACCCAGGCAGCCTTCTGGGAGGCTCAGGGCTGCGCGGGGCACACGTCGGGGCACAGTATCCGACAGGGAGTCCGCGTCGGGGCGGTCTGAGCTCAAGGGCGGTGCCCACACCGCGGCGGGCGGCAGGCGCGGTGAGTGCGCATCACCGGCCACAACACTTTGCACCAGCATGTCCAAGTGACACACTGGCTTGGACCTATAGCTTGGACTGTCTAGCTCCATGCTGATGTAATTCTATGTATATAAAGGCTGGATCATGCGAGCAGAAGCTCCTCAACATATCTCTTCGCCTACTATCTCTCAAAGCCTCCCTTTGAGACGCCACTGAACAATGACCCCCACTACTCAATCTACGCCACCGCCCCCCTCTCCTGATGGTACCGTCGATCCTTCCCTCTGTGAGGGAATAGAAGGGTGCGGGGGTGTTTTTCCGTACAAGACAGACCCAGGACTGTGTACAAGGTGCTTTCTGGTGAAGAAGCACGATGACCAGGGCGAGCACAATCTAGCGGAAGACATCTTAGTGAGTCATCCCCATAAGTGCTTACTCTACTGATCTAATAATTATTTGAAGAGCTATGTACACTGCATAGGGTGCGGCTCATGCGGAAAGTGCTTCAATGTGGTCACAAAGATGTGTGGCCGTTGCAACAGTGCGCATATTTTGCATATCTTTGGAGTATGACAAGTTCACTTATTTTCATGCCAGATCTGTCATCCCTGGACAGCAATGGGAATTCAGCAGCACATACCTCTCAGCATCAACAGGATGCTGTGTGGCTTATGAAGACCACCCACACCAACGTGTTCCAGGCATGGAGCAGCAAGACTACCACTGCAAAACCGCCAACACCACGCACAGTTCCACCGGGGCCGCGCGCTGGTTTGACCAACACGGTGCGCATGAACACCACTGTGTCTGCCCGACCTGATAGGTTTATCACGGTATGCATTGAAGCTCGCATCAGGAAGGAGTTGTACCACTCTTTAGGACAAATTCAACGTGCATACCCTGCTGACAAGGACATGGACGGTCAGCCACTGCATCTATCTTAACATCTACATTGAGACTGACAAGGATGTGACTCAGCCATAGTCGACGAATGCATCAAATCCTGGAATGAGTCGACATGGAACTCGAGGGTCAATCAAAGTCTGAGTAGGTGAGTACCTTGCTTTCTATAATGGTCACCATATATTTATACCTCATTCCAGGGAGGATATCTCTCTGCGATGGTCAGGGAATATTCTCCCAGAGCCTGGTACCGAGCACAAGAAGCTTGGTCAGTTCTACGATGACCACTATACCCTCAGAAACTGCGACGTCTTTTTTGGGAACATACCCAAGACAATGAAGGGTCTCAAGGGGGAGGTGGTCCTCCTTGAGATACTCATTGATGCTCAGGCGGTGCGTGCTCTGACCAAATTTCTGTATGCTTATAGCTCATCATACTTTACAGTTTGAGGAGCATACAGGATGTGCCACATCTGTACAGGCCAAAGGCGGGGTGCGAGGGTGCCCTCCTAAACGGGCACTTGAAAAGGACAGTGCAGTCGTCAGCGCAAACAGCAAGCGTGCACACAGTATGTCACTCCACTGTTATTTGACCGGCCTTATCCCTGACCATCTTATTATAACACACATGGCTACACAGCTGATGTCGACGGTTAAACCTGCACATGCCACCTCTGGTACCGTTGCTTCTGGGTGACGGGGTTGGGAGGATGTGGAGCTCCTAGTCGCCAAGGGCGCCTTTGATGATCAGCAGATATTTACAGTGTTGTGGGACATCTCCGATGGTGCACAGATCCTACGTGCCACCCTTGGCATCACGGAGGAGGCTTCTGGGACGACCAAACGAGTATATCATGTAAGCGCCCCACTCCAAGTCCTTCCCAGTTGTGCTTACATATTATGTAGCTCGAGCTCCATGAAGGCGATGAGAAACCACGCAAGTACATTGCCAAGCGGTTCTTCAATGTGGGCAAAGGTGCAGGGATGGTGTTGTGTGAGGACAACCTTGAGTACCTCACTCTCAATGCTAAGCACCTTGCCCTGGCCGCAAGGTGCCTTGAGGAATTCTACGCACTTGCTGATCAGAAGGGTGCCGAGGTTGCGCGAGGTAAGCCCCCAGAATTTTACCCTTTGGCAACGACTGACCCCAATTTCTCAGACTACTCAGTGACATCGTGGCTACTTGCACAGGAGACCATCGAGCGTCCAGACGGAACCCCCTCGTCTGCATCTGGCATCTCGAAGTACAAGTGGAAGAACAAGACGACATTCAGCGACTGGGATGCCGGAGTTGTGTGGTTGCTCAAACCACATCGTTCAGTGGCTGTAGAGAAATGGTCAGGCACAATGCTGCACCCAAACTGCACTGGAAAGTGGCATACGATGATGAGTGCGTTTGCACACTTCTCATTTCTGTTTACCGAGAAGAGTGCTGTCCTTGTCAATCTTCAGAGTACATCATTCCTTATTTTGCACACTGACCATTTGATTACTTACCATCAACTTCGCCATACTAGGTTCGTACGGGAAGCATACAAATGGCAGTCCAGGTATGTATGGCAAGGTACTGTTCGACATAATGACCCACACGGAGGCAGGGTATGTACTCATGTTGGTCTCGTGTACAGCAAAAACTGATGTTGCTCTCTATTCTAGACAATCAGGTGTTGGCAACCATGGGCCCGCGGGTATACGCAAGTTTGTAGAGGACCACCAGTGCAACGCACTGTGCGGCACTGGAACTCAGCACACTCTCTGAAGCTGACCTGAAGGACAAGGGGAAAGTGAAGGTGAAGGTGAGCACTGATACCAACGGGTCGGACATGGAACTGTCTTCGGAGGAACGCACCTTTGAATGAGGGGCAACTGCTCACGGCGTGTATTTGGACATTTGTACTAATCAATTTTATGGTCTGGGGTTTTGTACTATGTGATACATCTGAATATACTATATGTACTGTTGAACACCCTGAGGTCCGGGTTGCATAATTACGATCAGGCTACACATCCAACTCGTCGTCTACAAATGGAGCTCATCCGTACCGTTTCCTGCCCTACTACGCCATCCTACCCCCCCACTTGAGCCACCGTGACCACAAGTTCTTGATGGAGATATTGTGCGTACTCTTGATGGCCACGAAGGGTGGCCATTCAGTCTCGTCAAGTTTGGGGGTGAATGTTTTCCTAGACAATGATCAGCATGTCCCTGAAAGGAAAATGATCCGGGTACACGCACCGCAGTGCACAATGTATGGCGTACATATAGCCCGTCTCAGAGCCGTGATCAGTTGTGATCTGGTGTGGGATGACTGCAATGATATGTTAGTTGTGTAAGAAATTTGAGTGCACTGACACCTACAGCCATTCTTGGACACCATGTCGACATAGATATGGGCCACGGCAGCACTGAGCCGTGCATTGGGCAGAACTACCATGTGCATCGGACACCCCAAGAGCTTCTCTCGAAAGGCGTATATGCCCATACCTACCGGACCCATCTGCAGGGCCATGCTTGAGAGCTTCTCGTGTCCATCAGCGCTGTACTCATGGTGAAGACCCTTGGACTGGAGCACACCCCGGTGAATATGGGTGCTGTTAGCATGATACCACAGCTCAAAGCCAAGCGGACCATTGTCCATCATGACCGCGCAAACCATGTCTCTGAAAAGCGATATGAGTGTCAATCTCCAGCCCACAGTCGCCTAGTACAATGCACCTGGGTATGACATATTCTCCTTCGGCGGTGATCGCTTTTGCGACCTCGTTGGGCCCGTTGATACGCCTGGTACCGAGCCACCACCCGCCCGGCCTTCTTTTCGCGGTTTCCGCGGGTTCGCGAGACCTCAACTGGGGCAGAGGCCTCTTCGCGGCG
>NW_007360321.1:4212251-4214939 GCF_000271585.1 Trametes versicolor FP-101664 SS1 | reverse complement strand
GTGGGCTAGCAGCTTCCAGTTCACAGCGGAGGATCGTATCCAGCAGTTGGAGCACGAGCTCTACATGCTCAAGAGGGGGAAGGAACGCTTTGACGGTGTGGAGATACCCTCGTTCCAGAAGCCACGTTCGCGGCCAGTTTCGCGGCCCGCGTCGCCTGGCCCGCAGACCCGCGAACGCTCCGCGGACGCGCGTCCGGGCCCATCGCGATCTTCAGCAGCCTTCGCGCCTCCAAAGCCTAACACTGCTGTGCCGCCTTCTCGGCCGGTCCCTCCGCATCTCGAACCTGCACTGCGATTCCGCGAAACGGTAGCAGCCGGGGACCGCGAACGGTCCGTACACGACGCCACTATCCGCACCACAGAGAACCAGGTGCCCGAGCAGCCGCGACCGCAGGAGCGCCCAGGGACCCCGTACCGCGCACCGGCGGATCAAGGTGTGCCACTGCTACCGGAGCACCCCTTCGCGAAAGCGCGCGATGCGACTTATGCGCCTCCGAATGTGCGCAACTTTGGGGCGCCACCTGCGAAACCGAAGGAACAAGAGCGCGACGGTGCCTTTCGCACCATCGCACCAGTCTATCAACCCGGGCTCGCTGCCGCAGTCTTTGAGCGTATGATGAAGACTCCCGTGATCAACGTCTCGACGGAGGAGCTGCTCTCGCTGGCGCCGGAGGTCCGCGCGAAGTTCCGCGAAGCGGTCACCCCACGACGAGTCCCACCCACGGGGCAGCGAACTGTCGCGTTCGCCAGCGTTGGAGGGGCTCAGGGAGCGGCCGAAACGGAGCAGGAGGAACTCTCGTGTTTTGGGACGCCGCTAGAGCCTGGTGGCTTCGTTCTCCCCGACCTTTATGACGTCTACCTCCGCGATGTAGCGCCATCTGGAGAGAGTCCCCCGCTGAAGAACGCGAAGGAGTCGCACGCGTTACGGTCGATTGTCGGCCTCGTCGATACCAAGGAGTACGTGGAAGCAATTGTCGACCCTGGCTGTATGATCGTCGCGATGTCAGAGCACGTGTGTCACCACCTCGGACTATCGTACGACCCCACAATACGGCTGAACATGCAGTCCGCGAACGGGGAGGTCGAGAAATCGCTCGGACTGGTGCGGAACATGCCGTTTAAGGTCTCAACGATTGTCCTTTACCTGCAGGTCCACGTCGTTCGCAACGCGGCATACGACATGCTGCTTGGAAGGCCCTTCGACGTTCTAACCAAGAGTGTCATCAAGAACTTTGACAACGAAGACCAGACCATCACTATCGAATGCCCCAACACCGGACAAATTGCGACGATCCCCACCATTCCGCGGGGACGTGCTCGTTTTCGAGCCCGTCCTAACCCCGAGCCTGTCCGACCCGAGCCTACCATTTGAAGATGGTAGCGAAGAAGTCGCCGTCATCATCGAGATGGACGGCGGCGTTCCGCGCATCTGCGCCTATACCCAAGTCTCCGATCCCTCTGTACCTATACCTGCGCTCTATCTCTCTGCCTGCGACCGACTCCCGAACCTTACAAAAGCGTTCTTTCACGCATCAAACCCACAAAGCGAACCGTCCGATAGCCTGTCTCCCCTGTCTCCTCTGTTGCCTCGAGACGTTCGCCCCGGCCCTTCCGCGCGCGAAGCGCCGAGGGCGAACATCTTCTCTACCACGGTTCAACCCGGCGGCGCCGATACCCCGTATTCCTCACGACCTGCGCCATCTACACTAGACTCTAGCGGTGTGTTCGCGTTCTCCTATAGAACGGACAAGGGCTCCCGCGTCGTATACCCCCATTCCGCAGCAGGCACTTCGCCGGCAGTAGCGCGCGAAACCACCGCGCGAACGGCGTCCCAGACGAGCGCGGAACCTGATGCAGCGGCGGATACTCCGACTGTCGATGGGCTTGCAAGTTCCTATATCCAGTCCAAGAAGAAGTACAAGCCCGTCGCGCAGAAGGTGCGTGCAGTCCTCGGGACGTGCCCGGAGAAGTTCCGCATAGAACGCCACATCACGGGGGACCCTCTCGCTACGATGCCGAAGCTCTCGCCAACACCCCCACCATTCGTACCAACTGGTCGCTACACACAGGAGCGTGAGGAGGCCTTCGACAAGGCTCACGGCGACGACTTCCTGTGGGCGGAGGAGAAGAAGCTCGTCCATTACTTCATGAGCGTCCACAACGACGGTTTCGCATGGAGCGACGACGAGCGCGGGTGTTTCAAGTCAGAGTTCTTCCCGCCTGTCGGGGTTCCGGTCCTTCCGCACACGCCATGGGTGGAGAAGAATATTCCTATTCCGCCGGGCCTGTACAAGGAAGTGTGCGATATGCTCAAACGCAAGATCGCGGCCGGAGTCTACGAGCCGTCCAACTCCTCTTACCGTTCGCGGTGGTTCTGCGTCCTGAAGAAGGACAAACACTCGCTACGCATCGTCCACAGTCTCGAACCACTCAACAAAGTCACCATCCAGCACTCGGGAGTACCGCCCACGCCTGACTACCTCGCGGAACAGTTTGGAGGTCGCGCCTGCGGCGCGATCTTCGATCTCTATGTGGGCTACGACGAGCGCCTGATCGCGGAATCCTCCAGAGACCTCACTACGTTCCAGACTCCCTTCGGCGCATTGCGGCACTGTACGCTCCCTATGGGCTGGTCCAACTCCGTCCCCATCTTCCACGAGGACGTCACCTATATCCTGAGGCCTGAAA
>NW_007360321.1:4030284-4181315 GCF_000271585.1 Trametes versicolor FP-101664 SS1 | reverse complement strand
GTCAGGACCGGGACATAGAAGGCACGCAATGGTGCTCACCGCGGCGAAGACAGTTTCCTTGAGGGCATCGCGCCAGTCCTGGAGACCAAAGGACCCGCTCGTCTTCATCACCTCGAGGTTCACGGCCTGCTCTTCAAGTTGGCGGATAGCCAGGCGACGAGTTTCCGCGCGAAGCGCGTTCAAAGCGAGCTCGACGTCAGCAAGGTGGTTTAGCATGGTGTGAAGCGCGAGGGGGGTAGCAGACGAAACCGTCTGCGAGGACTTTATACCCTGGCAAGATCGCAGATCGCATCGATGTCGACCGGGGACGGTCGAAAGCTCAGTGGGGGGGAGATGATACGCCCGGTACCGAGCCACCACCCGCCCGGCCTTCTTTTCGCGGTTTCCGCGGGTTCGCGAGACCTCCACTGGGGCAGAGGCCTCTTCGCGGCGCGGGCGCGGAGGGTTCGCACTCGCGCGGAACAACTTATCGCGCGATATCACGACCGCATGGGCAGACACGCGCGGAGGGGGTGTGTTCCGCATCGCCGGACCGGCAGGGCGCAGGGGCGTGTTCCGCGTTTACGCGGTAGACGGCTGGCGCATCGCGGGCGCCGGTCCCCTCCGCGACGGACGTTCCGTAAAGACTTTCTGATCACTGTAGCACGGTTTTGGCTGGCCCTGTAAATACCTACGCCCTCGGACTGTGAGAATTCAGATTCCCCTTGGCTCAGATTTCACCTTCTCTCACGAAGAACCTTCGACGACCCTGCGAACTGCGAACTGCGAACTGCGAACCCTGCGAACCCCTGCGAAATAGTGTTTAGCGTTGCGATAGCGTTGCGAACCCCCTGCGAAGCCCAACACGGGCTGCGAAGAGGCCCTCCTGCGTCCCGCGGAGCGCCAGCTCAGCTGAGTTGTCATCAGTCCACCGTCCTTCCCTCTTCCGTTCCCTCTACTGCGTTTCTCCCGCGTACCGCGCCGCCCGAAGGGCACCCGACACGAACCTGCTTCTCCTCACGCTTCGCGAGACGTTCCGCTGCCCGGTCTCGACCTCCTAGGGCTCTCGACCGTCTCCTTCTTCCGTCCTTACCGGTCGGTTGAGTGCATCACCGTTCCGCCGAGCGATGTCTTTGTCCATCCAGTTGCAAATAATAGCGGTGGCGAGGGGGAGAGGTGGTGGCTTGCGCGAAGATGGCACATGAAATTTCTTGTTGAGCTCCTTCAACTTGGTGAGCCTGAACCGCCACTGGTCAGTACACCGCCCACATTTCACCGCCGTAGGATGTACCTGATGTAGTAACCAAATTTGTTCTCTAGGTGTTTGATTCGCCTCTCCAGAGGGAGATGCTCCTTAGCATACTGGAGGAGCTCTTCCCTCAGTTCATCGTCGGGCGGAACTACAGCAATCTCAGCTGTAGTAGGGGTATGGCAGTAGCAGACTAGGAATGAAGCATACCTGCACCCTGGTCATGGCTGTTGTATCCTGCAGGGTTCGGCATGTAGAAATAGTGTTGTCTTGAGTCTTGGATGTGAGCCTGTAGAGTGTACAGAGGGAGGAGACGGGGGTGGGACTTGCATTCCAGCGGAGCCGGGCTCGTACTGCAACTATTTATGCAGGTGTGCTTAGCCCAGCAATACCTGGCAAATGGCAGACCTATCTCTCAGAGGACAATGCACAAAGACGATGTATAAAGTGTGCATACATATGCCCCGCCACCAATGTTGAGCCAAGCGGTACTATTGAGTGTGGGTGGCTCGCGGGGCACGGCAGTCAGGCGTCACATTTGTGTGCGCAAATCCGGCGGCGCGGGTCATTGGCATCCGGATCAGGCGAACGTGAGTGCAAGGTGAGCTGTTCACATTAACTTGTCAATCACATAGCAGGCGTTGGGCTGCTCGAAGAGCCTGGGCGTCCAGGGCGCGATGACCTCGCACCGGGCGTTGGGCTGCCCGAGGAGCACCGCTCATTGGCTACTAGGGCACGGGCTCGATTGGTCATAGGGCGGGGTACAGCATGCGTTGGCGGCAAAAGTCGGTGATGCGCGGACTGTCTGTGATGTCTCCCATATGTTATGCAGTAGGTGGAGGTCCCGACAGTCAGCACAGAGCGGATGTCCAGTGTGCTCACTCTTCGAGGGTGTGAGAAATAAGGCTTAATATGGAACATACAAGTGCTTAATACCTACAATGCGTAAATGTAAAATGCATAAATTGAACCTCGGCTCTCCCGTCTATCATAGAGGGGGTAAACGGGATGGGTAATGAGATATCTGAACTGAGGTACTACGGCATTCCAGGCGCGTATTTAAGGAACAGAACCTTATTGTTAAGGAAGACAATAAGAGCGTAAGGAATATCAAATCCGGAGTTCAGAGATTCCGGAGTTCCGGAGTCCGGGGACAAAGACAATAGAGCTTATTGTTAAAGGACAAGATGATGAAAGAATGGTGCAATCATAAGGGAACGTACACGTGAAATCCGGAGTTCCGGAGTGCGGGAAAGTCGGAGTATGAAGTCCGGAGCGTGGGAACTCGGAGTACGGAGTCCGAAGTGCGGGAATTCCGGAGTTCAGAGCGGAGGTGCACACGGAGCATAACACCCAAAGACCAAGAGGTCAAGATGAGGGCTAGGGTCGCTACAGGTGGGGTTTATATACTGAGTCAGGGGAACCAAACATGTACAAATGTAAAGGTGGTCTGTGCGTGCTTTAGTGCCAGTCTGCAGGTAGGGGTCAGGTGACTGGTCACATGCTTTAATTACTGGTTCTAAGTCTAAGTGTTGTACAAATGGCCGTAGAAAATAAGGAAAAATGCGGAAAAATACGGGGGTCTCGTCGTCTCCGCGATACCATAGTTCTGGTCCAGAACAGGCAAGGAATAGGACAGGAACTGGATTTCTATCCAAACCTGTCTACCAGCCTGGTTCAGGTCTGGAATAGGCATTACCTAATACTGTAGAGATCAGACCGTAGCAGCGGCGGGGCTGGGTGTGACATGTTTGGTACAATGCAGCAGAGTGGCAGGGTCCACAGCAACCTGTGACGGTGCCGTCCGGAGCGGCAAATGTGACACCCAAACCTGCCGCCGCGCCAGCGGTGGCCGGCGCTACAGTGTACGGTACCTTGGTCACAAGCGGCGGCGGCGTCAGTGACCAGTGACCGAGGGGCCAATAGCGATGAGGCGGAGGTCCCTGTGACCTGTGACACACCGCTACGGTCTGATCTCTACAGTATTGAGGGAGACTAGAAACTGAGTGAAAGGCCGTGTTAGCTTGGCTTACCATGATGTAAGCAAAAGTTCCAGACCTGAACTAGTCTGGGGGACAGGCTTTGCCATTTGGACAGGAATCCAGTTCCTGTCCTATTCCTTGCCTGTTCCAGACCTGAGCCTGGGTGCTTTGCGCATCGTGTGTGAATGGGCAAGAGTGGAGAGGAGCCGTGGGCCACCAAGTGCCTTTGCTAGAAAGGTGACATCGAGCTCTCGACCATTAAATCCACCTCGAGGCCTATACAGGTTCTTGAGTGAATCTTTGGTGCAGGAGATCAAGGTGTGAGGACTTGCTCCCTTCTGAAGGGCTACACAAAGGAGGCGGCGTAGGTGTGGTACATTGTGGGTGGCTAGAAGCATTATAATTTTTTGATGGTCGCCAATTTTTTGTTGCAGTGCTGAGAGCTTTTGCTCTGCATTCCAAAACTGTTTGAACAGTCAGGACATTATATAGCATTGCTTATGAGTGCTCTCGAACTAACCCTGAGTTGCAGCTGTCGATACTTATCTGAGGTCTTTCTCAGAACACCGTCCAGCTGCTTGTACGTCAAGCAGGCCCAAAGAGTGTGATCTGATGCCTTGTTCGCTCAGTTCATGCATGCAAGGAACTGCTCCGAACTGGGAACAGCAGCTCATATCAGGCAGGCTTTGCCTGCACCCAGAACCCTGACAATACAGTCTTTGGAGCAAATCCACAACCAGTGGTCGTTCTCTACTGCAATAGGCTCCCATGGGAGGTGGTAGGCACCTTCAGCATGGTGTTGGTATAGATATTTGTTCCACATTGAACCTGCCATCCACCCCACCAGGACCCCTCGGCACGGAGTCTCCTGTGTTGCCAGATTGGAGCGCATCTCTGCCATAGAGCTGCAGAGAACACTGACATCTCAGTCATCTCCAAGGATGCTCAAAGAGAGAGCACTACCACCCCGTGTGGGTGAGGGGTTGGTGGAAACCTGCAGGCTGCTGCAGCCTGGACTCGGAGCCCAACTGCAAGAAGTTGGAAGGCAAGTTGCGGATGTGAACAGCAAATTTTGCGATGGAACAGGTGCAGAGGTCAAAGGAGAGATGGTTGGGGTATCGCTCCAGCAATGTGACAGTGATACAGAGGGTCTGCTTGTTATCACTGCCGCAGGTGTCCTGGGGGCACTGGTGGGAGTACTGGGGCCTGCCCCACTGCCAATACTTGCCCAGATTGCAGCAATCTTGGTGGTTTTCTTGGCTTTCTGCTGCCTCCTAATATTCTCATTGCACTTTGTCGACTGCCAGTGCATGGAGGATGGGCCACAGGTTTGCCTTCTCCTTCAGGAGGACAACTTGACCGCATAGATTGTAGGCCACTTTGTGTTGGCGTTTGGCAGGATCAAATTCAGTCCAGAGAACTGTAGCATCATCAAAATAGATTGCAAGGGGTGTTATGGAGATATTTTGGCTGCCTGAAGATGAGGTCATTGTAATTTGTAATGGTAGTGGTGGTAAAACATTCACAAGGCACAAGCAAACATATCCTTGCTGCACAAATAGATAAGAGCATTGGAGTCAATCAGTGCCCATTATGGCAAGTCCCCAGTGTCTCTTTCCAACCTCCTCAAACTCATCACAAATGTTGCAATTGGAGAGTTCTGTCTCATCTTTGCAGCTAGTGCAGTGGCACATTAGGTAGATATGTTTTGCAATACCTCATTACAGAATTTTGGGGACATTTCATTGGGAAACAAAGTAGGTACAAGACTTCGAGTCAAACCACGTGGGAAGAGTGTCTTTCAGGACCCCAAACACCAGTCTTACCACCACCACCACCCAGGTTGGTGTCAGTGCTCCCCACAGCAGATGCCCCTTGGTCTGACCCCTCATTCCTCCAGAAATGAATGACCACCACAATGTCTCTGAGCATTGCTAATAGCTTTGCTGAAGCCCTTTCCTCCCCATGCCGCACCTCTGTCCAGACTCTGTTCAAATTGGGCCTACTACACAGCACACATCCTAACAACAGGTCTACCATCAAAAACCAGCTTCCTTGACTGAGGCTGCTCTCAAATGACATATAATTGCTGCCCTAAACTCAATCCCCCTCATCTCAATCCACTGCCAGTGGTGAGCTGGCTTCAAATTGTCAGCCATAGGTGCAATGATCTGACCAGTAATGAAGCTTCTATACTTGACATCCAAGGTTGATCATGTTACATTCCTTACATCTTCTGAGCACTGATATAGACACTGACCAGGATACAGACTTGGTTGATCTAACAGGCAATGCCTGTCCACATATATACTACTTACTGGCTGCTTCTCACACCTGTATTCGTAAATTGCATATAGTCACAATTATTCTTGATGAACAAAATCCATCACTATCTGGTGAAAGAACTAAGGTCACTTCAATAAGCTGGACCAACATAGACAACCATCAGGAAAGGACGGGTGCTCTTAGCTCTACATGCAACACAAATGTATCTTGGAAGATATGAATACAAAAGAAAATGAAAGATACTAGTGCACAATCTCATATACCAAGTATGCTATGCTCCAAGGGATCCCTCCATCTGCTCCCTGTACCCTGTTCCCCCTCATCAATATCACTGCCCGAACCTTTATGTTGTACAACAAGACTCGGAACGATCGAGAATGCCTTCAGTCGATTACTCTGCACCAGCCATGCGAGCGCCTGGTCGAGTGCCCTCGAATATGCAAAGGGAGGATATGTGAGATGATAGAGTAGCCGGCGAGCGCTGGCGGGATTGACCGCGTAGGCGTGCGTGCACTTCGGGGCGAATGACGGATGGAGAGCGACCGGTGGGGCGCTTGAGGACAGCGCATCGGGTTCGACCAAGGCGGGATGATGGGATTCGTTGGACCAACAGTGCCCTGTAACACCTTTGAGCGAGTGCAAGACGGATGAAAGCAGAGGGGACGCACCTAGGAACACGATATCCCAGCCCGCCGGCAATACATTCCAGACGGCGCGTAATCTCTCGGAGATGTCTTGCTCCATGTCGACATCGTCTTCCAGTATCAAGAACGCATCGTCGGGCTTTCTCAGAGATGACTGGTTCCCTTCGCTGTGTTGTTCAAGGTGGCCGTAGTCGGCGATTTGCTGGATGGCGGTGAGGTGAGAATACCAGCAAGCGATCCTTGCAGGTGTAAGCAGCATGAATGACGGCAGATGCGAGGTGAACTTGACGCCATGAACATGATCTTCACGCGCAGAAGTGAGGGGTGCCGCAGCACGAGAGGACACAGCGATGTCGTGCGAGGGTTGAACCGATGTCGCGAGTGTATTAGAAACGGGGGTGTCGCCAGAGCTGAAGTCCGCTGAAGAGAAGGTTGTAGAAGCCGCGTGAGGTACCGGAGGAAAGCAAGAGGATTCCGAGGGCGGTGGCGGCTTGGACGAGTCCGAATCCCCACTTCCAGATGCGAGATTAGAGGGCCATTCGAAGATGCGAGTACCAGTACCGCTACGAACAGATTTGACGCAATCTATGATAGAGTCCACGACCGGCTCGTCATGGGAGATGGCATCGACATAGGACCAAGGTATACCCAGAGCGAGTCGCAAGCGTTCCATGGTTGCGCGGCGATCGACACGGCTGGGACGTGATACGACGAGCACCCGAGAGAAGATGCCAAACACCTTGTTGTGTTGATTATATATCCTGGCCGCACTCGAGAGCGCGTCTTGCGGGGGTGGTCCAGTGAGTCTCTGTTCAGGAGATGAGTCTGGAAACTGCGAAGGCCACAAGCTAGTAAGCGAAGGTGGCGAAAGTAACCCGTCCGAGAGGGTATAGTGATAGGACACAGAGACTAGCGAGAAGGCAATGGCAACGAGCACAGCAAGGCAGCGTCGAGTGCGAGTCATCGTAGTCGAGAGGGTGGCGAAAGACGAGGGAGGAAGGTTGAATTATGTGCGCGCCTATTGCCGCCCTGTCCCAATCGGGCGACCGCGAAATTTCAGACGCTCGCGAGCTTGAGCGCGCCTTGTTCTTCACTGGCCATCTCCTCCTCCTCGCCATCTCTCTTCGCTATCATGGGCAAGCATGCGCGCAAAAAGCAAAAGACTGCCCCCCCTGCTGAGGTTGAACCGCTCGGCATGGTCGCGGACCGTGCGCACGACACCGCCAAGGACGAAGAGGAGATGCGCCTGGAAAGCTTTCTTTTTGGGACCACCGACGGCGCCGCAGGCTCCGACGACGAGCATGACATCTTCATTGATGATGGCGCAGAGTACGGTGGTACGAGCGAGTTCCGCAATATTGATGACGACGAAGTGAGCGCCATCCGGTCCTTCTGCACTCACTAGACCTTATGTCCGCTCCTAGCTATTCGCCATAGACCAACCGGCCCCCGAGGCATCCTCCAGCACAGCTACAAAAACGGAGAACGTATCCAGCCATACGTCCTCCGCATGGACAGACGCAGACGACACCACCCTCGAGGTGTCCCTGGCTACGGACAAACGGCGTCGGAAGCTGCGCGACGCCGTAGCCGAGGACACCGTCGGAGGGCGGGACTACGAACGTCGCCTGCGCAGGCAGTACGAGAAGATCAACACGACTCCAGAGTGGGCGACGAAGGCGCGTAAACGTGTGCAAGACACGACTGGGAAGCGCAGGAGATCCTCGACAGACTCGGAGCCTGACGCGGAGGAGGCGGAAGAAAGCAGTGCGCTCGATTCTCTACTCTCAGGAACGGGCTCTGTTCTCGCCGGCCGGAGGGCGAAAATCCTAGCCCACGGTTCGCTCTCCATCGAACGACTGCGCGACGCGAACCTATCCGCAAAAGCGGATGGCGAAATCAAAGTCGTGCAGTTCCACCCATCGCCCCAAGTCCCCGTGCTCTTCACCACGAGTGCAGACCGACGATTACGGCTCTTCACGGTAAGGTTTACCGACTTCCCTACTCCTCTCTTTAGCTGACCCCTTTATAGGTGGACGGACATACCAACCCGCACCTCCAGACCCTCCATATCCCCTCCCTCCCCATCACGAACGCCATGTTCCACCCTGGCGGCACCTCTGTCCTCCTAACCGGTCCTCGACCCTTCTACTACACCTATGACCTCCAGACTGGCGCGACACAACGGTCACCTCGTGGCCTCTGGGGTACCACTTTCACCGGTACCAGCCAGGCCGCCCAAGACGGCAGCATGGAAGTGTGTGCCTTCGACTCCACCGGCTCCGTCTTAGCCGTCGCTGGTCGCAGAGGGCACGTTCACCTAGTGGACTGGCGAGCAGGCGGTGGGCAGGTCGTGGGCAGCGTCAAGATGAACTCCGGGGCAAAGTCGCTCTGGTGGTCAGGCGATGAGTTGCTTACACTAGGTGAGGACTCGGAGGTGTACGTCTGGGATGTCGGCCAGCGGAGGTGTATCCGACGGTGGAAAGACGATGGAGGGTACGGCAGTCAGCTTCTAGCTGGAGATCGGGCAGGGAAGTACCTTGCAACCGGGTGCGTAATTTGCCTGAACTCGGAGATCTTGCGCTCATAAGGATGTCGCAGGTCGCGCATGGGCATTGTCAATGTCTACGGCTCCGACGCTGCGTCGGGTAGCGTGGACCGACCAAAAGCGTTGAAAGCAATCGGAAACTTGACAACCTCTATCACCTCGCTGAAATTCAACCACGACTCTCAGCTCCTTGCGATGGCGAGCAACGTAAAAAAGGATCAGATGCGTATGGTATGTGCCCTCCACCCTCTCCGATGCGGACCGTCCTGAACACCTTCTTCAGATCCATCTGCCATCGCTCACCGCGTTCTCCAACTGGCCCACATCAAGTACGCCGCTTGGTCACGTCACGAGTGTGGACTTCTCCGCCGGCAGTGAGTTTATGGCGGTGGGCAACAACCGAGGGCGTGTCTTGTTATACCATCTCAGGGATTTCAGCGCGTTGTAGCCCCCCTTTCTGAGACTGCAGCATTTGCGCGTCCACGCGCACTCTCGTACTTGATGCGCGACCGTAATCTCGTTTGCCTCATGAGCCCTTGGGCAGCTTGACTTGGAAAGTACCTGTAGACGGTTCAAGATCCAACACCATTAATGAGGCGGTGGAAGGAGCTCACATTGTGGCAAGTTGGTAACTTCTGGCACGACGACTGCTTGAAAACCAAGTCTCACAAGCGCTCCGCGGATAATGCCCGCCGGCATAGCGACGTACTGAGAATATTGCGAGTCGTTAAACCATACATGTGGGAACGAAGTCAAGCAGAGTAGACGTACTATCTTGGACTTCCTAAGCGTCTCTGCACGGCCTTCCCAGCCAGAGACGCGAGTGAGGGGCTTGAACGCATTGTCTTGGAGGACATATACGCCCTGAAAATGACCTATAAGCCCACAATCAAATCATTCCGAAGGAACGGCGACGCACTCGGTGATTGGTGCGCAAGTTGTCGACCTGCTTCTCCCAGCATGCGCTCCAGAGGTCTTTGCATATAAACTTGATAGCATCGAGCGTGTCTGTAAAGAGACCGCGATCATGGCATAGCCTGGGGAGGGTATTAATTTCGTCCGGAGCAAGAAAACGAAGGATACGGACCGCTCAGCCATGTTCGCGCCGACGTGCATGCCGATGGCTTCAAGACGGGCGCGTAGCTCCTCCTCTTCGCCCTCCTGGCCGTCTTTGGATATTGAAGAGCGCGATGCGTTGCTGCCCATAGATTCGCGTATCTTGTCTTTCTTGAGTGCTGGAAGTGCGGGTGCGGGGGTGGGCATGAGACCAGCGTCGATCATCTCCTGCTCTACCTTCTTCGCGCGGGCGGTGGCGACGGCGGAGGAGGCGCGTAGAGTGTTGACCATTTCGATCACGAAGTAGTCCACGGCGGGGCCGTCGACATAGCGAGGGGATGGGTCGGCGACTGCGGCGAGAGAGGGAACCTGGGACATGGACGGTCTGGCGGACATGGGAGGGTGAAGGGCAGAGACAAGGTCGAGCTTGTGCTCGGATGACGCGCTGCTTACCTGATTCGTACTCTCTCCTCCTGCCCTCACCTGCTCACGACTCGGACGACCGACCTAGACAGCGGTCGACGGCCGCGCACGACCCCAACGACCGCGACAATGAGCGGCCTTTCTTCCTTCTTTCCCACAAAACTCTTGGGCTCAATGCATTCCAACCCTCGCGAACGGCAGACTGATCCTCTCTCCCGCCTCCGCTTCACCCTCGAGACCATGCCCGGCTCGAGAAAATACAACTTCACCCCCGCAACACGCGCCGAGATCCTTGCAGAGCTATACGACGCGTTCTGGGGTCCCTACGCTCACCTCTTCCTCCCAAATTCCAACTCTAGCCTTCCTCTGCACGCTACTCTCAGCGAAGTACAGGCTGCCGCCGGTCTCTCCAAGGACCCTCAGGTCGTGCCCGGTAGGCCGTGTGGCCACATATTCAAGAAGGGAGAGAGCTGCTTTCGCTGCAAGTGCGTTCATTCCATCGTGCTCTCTCCCTCTTCACACTAACGGTGGCCTCCAGAGACTGTGCACTTGACGATAGTTGTGTCTTGTGCTCCCGTTGCTTTGAAAGCATAGACCACACCGATCACAACGTCAGCTTCTTCATCGCTCAGCAATCAGGTGGATGTTGCGACTGCGGCGATGTCGAAGCTTGGCGACAGCCTATCAACTGCCCTTTCCATCCATACTCGATCGAGAACGCAGAGTACATCA
Organism: Trametes versicolor FP-101664 SS1; assembly: GCF_000271585.1. NCBI lineage: Eukaryota > Fungi > Basidiomycota > Agaricomycetes > Polyporales > Polyporaceae > Trametes > Trametes versicolor. The sequence goes on along the minus strand of NW_007360321.1, from coordinate 4,170,416 downwards.
ATGGATTCCAGGCGAAGACTTTCCGTGACCCTCCAAGGCCACACCCCAAGACCTTGACCGGCCACGACATCCCTCCCGTCAAGAACTATCCATTCAGAGTCCATGTCCCTCCCGACCTACGTGATAGTATAAGCCGCACTATTGGCTATGCCATCGACTTCATCCTGGACACACTCGACTCCTCGCCGGACGAGACCTTCATGGCCACTCCTCCCAGCGAGGCCGTCCTTCGCTTGCAGCCTACAGGTGATCCTCTCATGCACGACCAATTCGCCATCGTCGTCTGGAACGATGACAAGCACTCCTTTGATGAGGTCATAGAGCTACTGCACGACATCACCAACCGCTCGCGCGAGGAGGCTGCCCAGATTGCGGACCGCATAGACGAGCACGGCCGAGACATCATCGAGATGAGTGGTAACAGCGCTCGCCTCCTGGACATGGCGCGCGCGATTGCTCAAATCGACCTCGGCGTGACTGTCCGCCGTGCATTTGACACCTTTCGCGAGCAGGTCTCTGCTGTGATCATCGAGTGGCTCTTAGACCTCACTCGAAGTCGACTCAGCACCGACGCGTTGATCTTGCGAGAAATTCTGGCGTCCGAACTGCTGTCTCCTCGCAAGAACTCTTCTCTACTTTCTGCCAAGGATCCTAGCAGAGTGCTCCCGGATCTCCAAGAGCCGACGAGGCTTGACTGGCTTTTCCTCTACCATGCCCGCTTGTGGAAGAAGCCACGTCTAAATCTCAAAGAGATATACGCTTCCCTTCTTACAGTAAGCCATCAACACAAACTGGCGATAGGTATGTCTTGCTTCTGCTACCACTACACCTGTCTTCAACGTGTTTTCCAGCATCTCACTTCGCTGGTGTATACCATCGCATCATCGACGCATACCTCCTCACCGACCGCGAAGCCGAGACTTCTATCAAGTACTTCGCGCTGCAGCTCTTCACTGTTCCCTCCATCTCGCTCTACATCGTCCGCCACCACAACATCGTCTCGCGTCTTCTCGCCATTATCACCGCCTTCTTCACTAACCAGATCGCCGAGAAGAGGATCGCGTTTCCGCCCAAGTCCGACGCTGAAATCGACGTTGACACCTTCCCGTTCAAGTCGAAGCGTTTCATGCCCGTCTTCAGCGACCTCCGCTACCTATGCCACAACGAGTCCGTCCAGCACCTCATCGCGTCCAACCGCGAATTCATCGTCCAATTCGCCCAGACCTGTCAGATCTTCATGTGCATCAACCCGAATAAACGCGCCGCGTCCAGCCACGTCGAGTATGAGACGGATGCATGGATTAGCGTCTTCAACGTCACTCTGTCTCTGTCCAGGGTCATCAAGATTTACGGAGAGGCCTTCTCAAAGGCCAAGCCGAGCGGGCTCGTCGCCGCTATCCACACGGTCATGCACCACATCCTGAAGTGCATCACCGTGGTTGATGACCGCCGCGACTTGGCGCGCTTCCCGCCCGTGGCTTTCCACCATGTCGTGTTCGGAGAGACGACGTACAAGATCATCGAGTTCGATGTCATGGACGGCTCTATCAGCTTCCACCACTCGCTGCAGTGGCTCCTTGCAGAGCTCTTTAAGCACGTCGACATCCTATCTGAAGAGCGGCTGAGCCAGAACGGCTACAGCAGTTTGAGGGACGTATGCTTGCGGCATGTGAACGAGGAGGCTTTACTCACCGTCATTGACTATCCGCTGCGAGGTACGTGCAAGCCACCGTCCGCTATGGAAATGCACATTGACATGTCCCTAGTGTTGGCCATGATTGCACAGATCCGCACCGGACTATGGGTTCGTAACGGGTTCGCGATCCGAGGCCAGCTCCTCCACTACCGCGACTTCATGCTTCGAGAGCTGTGCTACGACCAAGACCTCTTCATCTTGCAGACCGCCCTCGTCGTTCTCGACCCCAACACGGTCTTCGTAAGCATGCTCGATCGCTTCCAGCTGCTCGGCTACTTCTCTGGCGCGACCCTGCATCCGGCCTACGACACCTCCCACCTGTCCGGCATGGTCGAGGAGTTCTTCTATGTCCTCATCACTGTCCTCACAGAGACCGCCAGCGCGACCAAGATGTCTCTCCGCGTTGCTGTGCGCCGGGAGATCGTGCACGCGCTCGCGGTGGGACCCTGCTCCTTCACTGACCTTGTGAAGCGCGTCGCCGAGCGCATGGTCGACGACGTCTGCTTCGAGCGCGTGCTCCGCGACGTCGCCAACTTCAAAGCGCCGGATTCGACGGCCGACTTCGGTACGTACGAGCTCAAGGACGAGGCGTTTGACGAGGTCAACCCCTTCTTTTACCACTACACCCGGAACAAGCGGGAGGAGGTCGATCTCGTGCTGCGCAACCGTCTGAAGAGGGTTCTCAAGGTCCAGGACCCTGTGATCGTCCCGAAGCAAATGAACATCACGACGGGCCCCTTCGTGACGTTGTCGTCCGCCTTCGAGTCGGAGGTCCTCGTGCAGATCTTCTTCTACGGCATCTACAACATCCTCACCCTCACGGACGCCACGGATGCAGCGCCGCCCTCGGCCGAAGCTATCCTGGACCAAATTCTACATTTGATAATGGTTGCGTACGTCGAGCGTCCCTCGGTCTTCAGCGGGCTGGCCGTCCATAAGGCCTTCGAGGAAGAGAAGAACCTCATCGACATTCTGTCCACGTTCGAGTACCACGAGAAGTACCCAACCTACAGGAGGCGGGTGCAGTGGATCCTAGACCACATCACTGAGCACGAGCGCCCCGAGGTGGAGAGTCGCCGTCGCCGCCCCGAGTCGCAGGCCGACGTCGAGGACCCGAACGAGGCGAAGAAGCGTGCTGCGAAGGCGCGGCAGGAGGCGATCATGCGGCAGATGAAAGCACAACAGGCTCAGGTCGCCTTCAACTTCGAGGATATCGATGATGACGAGGACGAAGACCTGGAGGGCACCCCCGATGCCCCGGTCTCATACGGGACGTGCATCGTCTGCCAGGAGGAGCTCAACGGGACGAAGTCATTCGGCTCCCTCGGCTTCATCCAGCCCAGCCGCCACCTCCGCAAGCATCCTGATGGGTACCAGTCGTACACAAACGAGTCCATGATGTGCCCGGACTCACTTGACCGCACGTCAGAAGCGACCGCAGACACGGGCTTCCCACCTCCTGTCGCCGAGATCAAGAACTCGAAACGCTTGCATTCGACCAACTTCGACGCGTTCCCTTCGCAGTTCACCCGCTTCGGCCTGCACGCCTCCATATGCAGCCACATGATGCATCTCGACTGCTTCACCGTATACAGTGCGTCGATCCGACAGCGCCACCGCAACCAGGCGACACGGAACCATCCCGAAAGTATCCCCCGGAAGGAGTATATCTGCCCCCTGTGCAAGAGCCTCGGGAACGTCATCCTGCCAGTAGTGGTCACTACGCCACCTCCGGAACTTAACAACCTGGCCTTCCCAGACTGGGTACGGGCTGCGGGTATCAGCATCCTCAAGTCGAAGCCCGACCCAGTTCTAGAATCCCTCCAGTTCCGCACCGGCAGCGGGGAGTTCGTCTTCTGGGCGGCACAAGACTCCGCGTACCAGTCGCATCTGCGCGTCACCGAGCGGCCAGACAGCGCCGAGCTGCACAAGATGGTCGACACGGTCATGGTCGTGGCGAAGAACATCTCTCAGCAGTCACGACACCTGCGGGAGCGCACCGAACCCGAGCCCGGTGAGCGTGGTGCGGGGATGTACCTTCCGGAGGAGTTGGTCGGCTATTCTGTGTCTGCCTTGGAGGTCGCGCTTCGCGGTCATGGCTCCGCTGGGAAGACGGTTGCAGACCTGATCACCGATCCTCAGTATCGCATGATTCGCGGGCTGCTCGCCTGCCTCACGAAGGCTGTCTCCTTGAGCTTCAAGCTCAGGCCCGACGAGGGTCGTGAAGCTGTTCGGCAAGCAATCATCAAGCGACTACTTCCAGAATGGAGTCGGACTTCATTCACGTCATTCTCGCACCCTCTTCTCCTCCGCGATCCCTTTGCGCTCCTGGTGGAGACCGCGGCAGTCGCGCCGGACATGCTCAGACACATCCTCATCCTGACCTACTACGCCAACCTCGCGCGGACGGTCATCGGGCTCGTGTATATTCTCAACAAGAGCCGGAGCGCCGCGACACCCGCACTCAGTACGCGCAAGTACGAGGATCTCTTCGGCGACACCCGCATGTTCTTCATGTCCGTGGTTCGCCACTCTCCCATCTTCGAGCAGGCGGCTGAGGGTGTCCTCCTATCCTTCGGCGACGCGCGCATCGAGCAACTGCTCTACGCCTTCACCTTGCCCTTCCTTCGGCGCGCCCTCATCCTCTGCCGCGCGACCTACCCGAACGCTTTCGCGACCCCGCCCGACCTCGACGAGTCTCTCTGCGAGTACCGCCGGCTGATCAAGATCCTTGGCATCCCTCCGCTAGCGCAGCTGCCCGCGCAGGACACGATCCAGAACGCCCTCTCGGGGTGGTGCGCGCACTACGGACACTCGCAGGCTGCATCGCAGCTCAACTGCGGCGTCATGCTCGAGTACCCGTCCATCTACCGCCTCGCGCGCCTTCCGCTCGTATTGGACCACCTATACCTCGACCAGGACAAGACGATGACCTGTGCGCGGTGCAACACCGTCCCATTGGACGCGGCGATTTGCCTGTTCTGCGGTACGACGGTGTGTTTCCAGAGCCACTGCTGCATGGATCTCGATAGCCAAGCTCGGGGAGAATGCAACATCCACACACGAGAGTACGTCTCCTGATTGCCACCCGGTTTTCGCCCTAGTTGTGACTGACGTGCCCTCTGCAGCTGTTCCGGACCCATTGGCCTGTATTTCCTTGTCAAGCGCTGTTCGCTACTATATCTCTACGCCAACAACGGCGCCTTCGGCCAGTCGCCGTACCTGGATGTCCATGGCGAAGTCGACGTATCGATGAGGTATGTGTCGTCTCCCCCAGCTACCATCCACGCTTACTGACCCTCCCGCAGACGCGGCCGGAGACAATACTTGCACAAGGCACGGTGGGAGGACGTGCACAAGACATGGCTGAACCACGGGATACCCACGCTGATCGCACGGCGTCTCGAGGGGACGGTGGACAGCGGAGGCTGGGAGACGCTTTGAGGCTTGACCGATCGCAATTGTACAGCACCGCAAACGCAACGCACCGTACGAGTAAACTAGAGACCAAATTGTATTTTAGTCTGTATACCTATTGAATCTCCCTTCGTCTCGTGCCATGATGTGCACAGATCACGGCTTCGACGCCTGCAACCTGGCAAGACTGCGTTCAGGCCCGAGGACGTACAGAACGTCAGCGACGCTAGGGCCGGTCTGCATATGCCCATTAACTTGAGGCGGTTGCTGAAAAGGGAAGCGCAATCGTACCTTCATGCCCGTCAGAGCGTGCCGAAGGATAGTCATATACTCCTTCTGTTTCAAAGACGTCTTCGCGTTCTCATCATGCAGCACCTCGGACAGCGCAGCGGTCTCCCAGGCGGTCTCCAAGCCACGCAGACGTCCTACCAAACTCTCCACCACCATAGCTACCAGACAGACTCAGCAAGGCGCAGGGGTGAGATCATGCAGGGAGAGCCTACCGTAGTTGTCGTTCGGGAGCAACTGGCGCATCTTCTGCGCCTCTGCCGACGTGTAGTCGGGCTCAACGAAAAAGAATGGGCCGAGCGCGGGGATATCGCTGAGCTTGGTTGTGCGACCCTGTGCGGAGCGGTCCAGTCAGATTATGCACTCTATATAGAGATTCATGCGCATATACCCACCTGCAGCGAAAATATGACCTTCCCAAGGTATGCTAGGTCATGATGCGGACTGCCAGGAGTGCACATTCAGAGAACCTCCTGCGCTTGTGAAGGATGTTCCACACACCTATCTGGATAGGTTTTCTTAACGTAAGGCTGGGTGCGCTCGGCGAGTGTGCGGAGACCGTCGGACGTGGTCATGAGGCGCATCAAGTGGTGCTTGTTGAGGTATTCCAGCTTCACTGGGTCCAGCACAGACCGCCGGTGCGTCAGGACGGAGAAGTCGAACTGCACAATGCCTTTGAGCACTCAGATGCCAAGGGAGGGCGGAAGTGCGAACTCACGTTCCGTATCATTTCCTCCATCGACATAAGTGTAGTGCTGTCCGGGGCCTGCTTGTGGGACGCCGATGCTGACGCGTCCTGTACGCCCCAGCCGGCAAGAGCGAGCCAATTGAGAATCGAGCTGGGTTCCCATCCGCGTTTCTTGAGGTTACGGTGAGTGGTCATGTAGTCCAGATTACGCTGGAACATACCTTGTAGTCCAGGACATGTACATCGCCTTTCCGTTTTGACATCTTGGTTCCGTCGGCGTTAAGGAGGATGGGCAAGTGAGCGAATTGCGGCATCGGGAGGTTTAAGCAAGCGTATAGATCAAGATGCAGAGGCAATGAAGGAAGCCACTCCTACAGGAAGGTGAGTAAGCGAGCAGGTTGGTGAACGGAGCGGGCGCACCTCTCCGCGTACGACGTGAGTGATGCCCATCTCGTAGTCGTCTACCACCGACGCTAAGTGATATGTTGGAAACGAGTCGGACTTGAGAAGGACAGGATCCGTAGGCAGGGACTGGTGGGCGTCCTTCAGATTCTTGAACACCAAGTCATATCCTGTCGGCCGGTCGGGTGGCTTTCCATCCTAGAACAAGCTTTTGGTTCATGGACGCTTGCTTCGCAGATTGATTAACAACTTACGTTCAGTCGGATGATGAACTTCTCGCCTGCGCGTACTTTGCGTGCAGCCTCCTCCTCGGTAAGATGCAAACAGGACTTGTCATAAGTAGAGTTGGACCCGGTGCGGGCGAGCTTCTCGCGGGTGGCGGCCAACTTGTCCGGGGCGCAGAAACAACGGTAGGCGTGTCCCGACTAGCTCCATACGCGTAGATATAGTCAGTCACGTCCGGTGAGAGCAAAGTGGCGAGCATACATCAAGCAGCTTTTCTGCGTACGAATGGTACAGGTCTAGCCGTTCCGACTTCTTGGGGTGAGACACCAGTTGTACAGTGAACGCAACGGATAACATACCTGGAAGTAAGGTCCATGGGGGCCAGGTTTCCCGGGACCTGGTATTGCATTAGAGACGAACACACGCTAGGGCACACGCCGGTTGGACTGACCATGGTCGTACTCCAGTCCCGCCCACTCGAGTGCACTTTGAATGCCTTCTACGGCGCCTGGCACAGTGCGAGCCTACAGAGGCTGTCAGCGGAAAGTGGTACTGCATGGGTCGTATTGACATGCCCTGTCGGTGTCCTCTATTCTCAATATCCACTTTCCACCGGTCTTGCGCGCGTAGAGGTAGTTGTAAAGGGCCGTCCGCAGACCACCAAGATGTAGTGCGCCGGTTGGGGACGGCGCAAAGCGCAGAAGAGTAGTCATGATTGCACACGCGGCTGTTCCTCCAGGCTCGAACAGTCGTGGCCGACAGCGAAGGAGGAGGAACGAGAGAGTCGAGCTAGACGTCGACCGAACGTCGACGAACGGTGGCGCTCGTCTCTCTCGGCCCGGGCACCCGCAGAGGCGGCGAGCGCAAACGCAGAGGGCAGTCGTCGCCCTCGATATATATATGCACCACTATCTTCTGCATTACAGGAACTCACAGTAGCGATTCCGAGATGACATGGCCGCCGATTCGAGCTACCACACAGGTGGCCGGATGCTCAAAGTCGCCAGTTGCATTGATTATAAACTAGCTTGTACAAGAGGGGAAAGAAAACATCGACATTTCTGTACGACAATACAGAATTATGACACAGATGAATGTAGAAAGCCGGGCTGTTCACGCGGTAATTCCCAGACGATGCATCAGTATGTAATTCAAGAGCGAGCTCGAGCCCCCATCAGACGCCAAAACCTTGATGGCCTCCTCGCGCAAAATTTTGGCGATACACTCTGCTGCACCTGACAGGTGGGCGACGCGGGCGCAAGCTGCATGGAGCCGGAGGTACCGAGGGTCGGGCAGAGGGCGGTTTACCGGGTCGTGTGTGGTGAAGTGAACTCGAGTGTTTGGAACACAGCTGAGATGATTGCGATGAGAGGGCGGAGCCTCCACGGCTCTCCACGGTGTAAGTATGTTGAGGGCCCTGTGAATGGATGTGGAGTCAATCTGCACCAGTGAGGGTTGCAAACACAATTACTCACACCAGGAACTTCCTGCAGCCAGAGCTTCAACTGGTCGAAACTTTGGTGAATGTAAGATTCCAGGGTGAGGACGTTTTCGAGGCGATGCATCTTTGCGCCGTTGAGTTCTTCGATCGAATTGATAGCACCGAAACGATCCAGTATAGCGTGCACGGACGCCGCGTAGGCCTTCCACAGGAGGGATACACGATCACTGTGAACAATCGTGGTCATATCGGTGATATGTTGAGAGCGCAGCTTGGCGCGGTCGTCGAGACTTTCATTTGTCGATGAATCGAAGATGTGGGCACATTGCGTCCATACTGCTTGTTCTTCGGCGAACTCGACCAGCCCTGCATCTATAGATGGGTTGTCGGGCCGTCTCGAGATGATGCATCGATATCCGTCGCGTTCCAAGGCCTACAACAGATACATCAAGAGTCAATATGCCTCAACTATAGGACACTCAAAATTAGAGAACGAACTTGTGCCTTGGCTATGGCATGAGATGACGGAGTCGCGAGCAATAGCTCGCGGATTTCATTTTTCTTGGGTTCAGACGATGGCGCGGATGGATGAGACGAACGCGCAGGAGTGCGACCCTTCACTTGGTAAACTGCATGCAAACCAGGATCTTGTGTGAGGGCGTGCATGGATGTTGTATAGATGTGGCTCTGACTTACAGCATCTAACGAAGTGGTCCTTGTATAGGTTCGCCAGCTGTAGTAGATCTCCGTCGTCCCGACCCCGCACAATCTCCGTGGCAATGTTCATGCGACCAATGTCAGACGTCAGACGGTGCCTCGAGCAGCAGTTGCCCGAGAAGCCGAGCGCAAACCAAGGATGAGAGCCGGCCAGTTTGTGGGGTCGTGGGGCGGCGGCGACGACAGGATCGGCGGCCAAGGCTTTGTGCTCGAGATCAAGGCAGCGAGCATACGCGCTGTTGGAGAGGAGAGCATTGCCAGTGTCGAAGCTGTTCGGTCGAGGAAGAGGTTCACCAAGAGACGCTGGTTTGGGCATCGTGGTTGTGGCCGGAGGCGCACACTCCGAACTCACTCCTTGGCTCTTCCACATCTCGACTCGACTTGTCTGCTCGCAGGGCCTGCTGCTGCTTTTGTCACGATCTGACCTAGGGTCCCTGGCAGACATCAACATCACCCTCCACGACGAGCAGACCACCCCGGCCGATGTCGTCGTCGTACAAGGAGTCTGTAGACCCCGAATCCCAAGCACTTCTTCCGCAAGAGAACGAGTACTCTGAGCCTGCTCCGACTCCGTCTGTACATAGACCGTATCGCCTGCGCCATGTCGTCCTAGCATTCGCCGCCGGCATCCTCTCCGCCGTTCTCGTCGAACTCGCTCTCTGCTCTCATTATACCCTCCCTTTCTTGCCACAGGATCAGCCGGCGGTATATGCTGACCTCGCATCTCCCGACGCTGGCTCGACCGAGGTCCACAAGTTCCCGCCATCCGCGCCCACAAACGCCTTCCCCTCTCTCTTCCCCTCCAACGTAGGCCATGCAGGTCCTACCCCTACCGGCGCAGAGGCAGCTCTCGTCGCAACCGCTCCTTCATATCCCCTCCACACCGGCGCACCCCACCTCCTCGGCCCTCTCGCACTCAACCGTAACGCGTCCGCATCCAAGTCGGATCCGTCCTTTGACATTTTCAAGCACTGGGGCAACCTCTCCCCTTGGTTCAGCGTCGAGCGCGATTCCTTCGGTCTTGACTCTGGCCCTGAAGCACCTCCCACCTGCCGTGTAACTGGCCTTCACCTCCTTCACCGCCACGGTGCCCGGTATCCGACTGGATGGGCCTCCTACGGCGGGCCCGCCAACTTTTCCTCCCGTCTTCACAATGCCGCCGCTGGGTGGAACGCGTCCGGTGACCTCGAGTTCATGAACAACTGGTAAGTACCCGTGCATTCTCTCCTCGCCGCATCTTCAAGTTTTCACACATCGCAGGACGTACAAGCTCGGCGAAGAGATTCTGACGCCCTTTGGTCGGCAGCAACTATGTATGCTCTCCGTCTTCATTCCTTGTGCGGCTCCTAACGTTCCACAGTCGACCTCGGCGTGTCCATGCGCATGAAGTACGGCTTCCTCCTCCAGAACTTCACCGCCTCCAACACGCTCCCCGTCTTCCGTACCGAGTCGCAGGACCGCATGCTCGCCTCCGCGCTCAACTTCGCGATCGGCTTCTTCGGGTACCCCTTCGACGGCCAGTACCAGCAGAGCATCACGATCGAGGCGGACGGTTTCAACAACACGCTCGCGCCTTACAAGACGTGCCCGAACGCCGGCGACCGCACCAAGTCCGACCGCGCCATCCCGTACGTCCAGCAGTGGGCAGGGATCTACCTCAAAGACGCTCTCGCGCGCCTGCGCCCGCAGATGCACGGCTATGAGCTTACCATCGAGGATGTGTACACCCTGCAGCAGACGTGCGCGTATGAGGTACGCTCACGCATCTGTATTGAGCAAGTAGCAATGCTGACTCCTACAAAGACCGTCGCAATCGGATACTCCAAGTTCTGTGAGCTCTTCACCGAGGATGAATGGAAAGGCTTCAACTACGCGTATGCCTTCAAATCACCTCCTTCTCATTGGTCGTGACACGCTGACCACACCACACTGCAGGATGGACTTGTACTTTTGGTATGACTCCGCGTTCGGCTCGCCGGTGGCGCGCGTGCAAGGCATTGGCTACGTTCAGGAACTCGTTGCACGCCTCACGCACACGCCCATTCCCGTGCACAACTCGTCCACGAACGCGACGCTCGACGACAACCCGGCGACCTTCCCGCTCGGCCAGAGTCTCTACGTCGATGCCACGCACGAAGTCGTCGTTCTCAACGGTAAATTACTTTGAATCGCTTCAATGCCCGGGAGCTATACTGAAGTGTCGAACAGTGATTACCGCACTCAACCTGACGAGTTTCGCCGCGGACGGGCCCCTCCCTGCCGACCACATCCCTGAGCACCGCGCCTTCAAGTCCTCACACCTCGCGCCCTTCGCCACCAACATCCAGTTCCAACGTACGTATCCCTCCCCCTCCCCTTTATCCCCTTACTGACTCCCTCACCACAGTCCTCGCCTGCGAATCGCAGCCCGACCCGCAAATCCGCGTCATCATCAACGACGGCGTCGTCCCGCTCACCGGCATCCGCGGCTGCCCCGAAGACGCGGACGGCAAGTGCCCCGTGCCCGCCTTCGTGGACGCGCAGCGCGAGATCATCGGCAAGACGGACTGGGAGTGGGCGTGCCACGGCGAGTGGAGCGTGCCGCCCGGGCCTGCGTGGAACACGACAACGGGCGACGCGCCCGCGCCAGGCTCCGTGTTTGCGTGAGGGGTTCGGACGTGATAGATAGGTGGATGTTTCTAGATACCATGATACAGTTCGTTTTAGCACACAGCGCCTGGTTGAACAGGGGAATGCCTCGGTGTTACTGGCGGTGTGTAAAGGTGCGTGTCAATACTCCGAGGGTTTCTGATTCGATCACGGTGAACAGGCTGCACCAATCTATCAGCCTACCGAATGCAACGAACTGGCTAGTATTCTGATGCTATGAGTGTTACCCAGTCAAACAGATGCTCCGAGCGAGTACCACGAGGCATCATAGTGAGTAATGCAGGCACGCTCAGAGCATCTGTGATCCTTTCAAATCCTGAACTCTCCTCATTGCAGTGGGCTCGAGGCCTCCCCAGCACATTGCTGCAGCCTGCGTCATTAGGGGTTTTGCTCTGATCGCATGGTCCTTGTCTCGGCGCTGACGGACATTCCCTTTCAGGGCATTCGAGGCAGCCGAAGGCCAACCTCACCCAACGATGAAGGTGTTGCATGACTCTTAGCGGTACGTCTCTCACTCTTCACCAGTCGAACCGAGCCACGGTCCTCTCTATCGTCCTTGATTCTGTCGGATATCACAAAGGACGCGATGAACACATAAAGGGGACTCGTTGACCAAGGGCGTACGTCGTGCGGACTCGACGAGACCTTGACGGAGCGCTCTACTCAGTACATGCCTGCAAAGACAACAGGAGTCACGCCGCGTTTGTATGAGCGGCGATGAGACTTGGGACACATATTCCACATATGGAGCAGTGCACACTTGTGCGTTCGTTCAATGTACCATCGACATCCGCGAAGGGTCATCGACCCTGCGAGGAACATCATGCATAAAGCATGCACGCGAAGTCGGTCCGATACGACTGCACCTAGAATAGGCTGAGTATGCACGTCACACTTCACAGATCAGGCATAAATGTTCTGATACGACACCTTGCAATTGTTCAGCAAAGGAGAGATGAGTTGTGCGACATACGCGCGTGCACACGATATGATGTATCCACCACGCTGCCCGAAGTGACTCACCGCGACAAGACGGGACAAGACATGGTCGGCTCTTGCGTCTTCCCGTAAAGACTTAATGTGCAGATTCGGTACACGTACACGAGGTGTGCTGGCCGATAATGCGCGACTCATCGCGATGTAAACGAGTGGCAGGCCAGAAGGCAGTCTATCCATGGAAGACGCCGCCTGCCTTTCCCGGCCCCCTCCCTCCACCACCGCCACCGGCCCCCGGCCCGCCCCAATCAGCCACGCCTCCCACACACGATGCGCTGGCCGCTGCTCCGCCTGCCCTGAACCCAGGAGGGTATATAAACCCGCGCTCCCTGTCCCCGTTCCGCATTCTTGTGCTCGGGCACGTACTGTCGCCAGTGAGGTCTTTACCGAGGCACAGTCTTTTGCTGATTGCAAATTACACATCCGAACACGTCTGTCGACTTCGGTCTTCAGCAATTTTTGGCAACCCCCCTCTTTTCCGCTCCTCTTGCTCGCTGGCTTTCGGGCTGTGTGCGGGAGGATGTAGTGTAGCTTTTGTATGTGTTTCGGTGGTTTCAATTTATTGTGTTCCTCCTACTTCATTGGTGTGAATCAACGAGTGCGTCGTCAAGACAGTCAACCTGTTGAAAACATGTTACAGCGGCAGCCCTCGCACTTTGTAGAGTATGCATGCATGTCAGAGCAGATACGAGTGGAAAGCATAAGATGTGTACGACATCTGCCGCTGAAAGTGTCCATGTACGTAGCACCATCGTCCACGAGTTCGAAAACGAATGCAATCGAGGAATGCTACAACTATATGGTATTAGAGGATGCGAAAGAGAGATATCGTCATGTCCGTCCTCATCACAACCGGCCACCGTGCACCACCGCTCAGTACGGCGGGTACCCGCGGCCCCCAGGACCGTTCTGGTACAGCTGCTTCCCGCTCACGCCGCCGACGAGACTCGCGGGCGGCCCGCCGTGCGTGTAGTTGCTCGCCGAGTCCTCGTCGTAGTCCGGGCCCCCAGCCAGGAGCGGGTCCTTGACCTCCCACACCGTCGCCTTCGAGCCGACCGAGAACTCGAGGTCCTCGCGCTGCACCGACCCTCCATCAGTTCCCCCGCACTCGAACAGCCAGAGCAGAACGCGACGCACCGTGATGCTGTCCCAGTACTTGTACACCATCATGACGCTGAGGAGCATGCAGAGCGTGAAGAAGAACAATCCGTCGATGTAGTGCTTGATCGCGTCGCAAATCGTCACCGAGAACGCGAAGAGGATGACCTGCGCGACGGTGAAGAACGCGGCGCCGAACACGATGTCGCCGATCGGCCAGCGGTCCTCGAGCGTGCGGAACACGAGCACGAGCTGCGAGACGACGTACACGACCGTGCACACGAGCGGCCACAGGATGTAGATGATCCAGAGCCCGATCGGCTTCGCGTAGTCGAACCCCGCGATCTTCTTGAACGTCGCAATCGAGACGAAGAGCGACACGCCGAACACGACGAGCGTCGATATCCGCAGGAGCTGGGGAGGCGTCAGCGTGCATGTAGTGGGACGGCGCAGGGTGTGGTACGGACCCATAATGACAGCGGTGTCCCGTCTTCTGCGAATTGGAAACCGACGAAGCCGTTGATGAGTAGGCAGGTGTAGGCACCTGCGACCAATCCTGTATAGACTGCAGCAAACCACTGCAGGCGTAGCGGAGGTCGGTGGAGCACATAAAACGCCCATTACTGTGTTGCTTACTGGATAGCTGACGTTGGCGGTAGGGATGATAGCGGAGTCAAGGAAGAAGGCAAGGAGCTCGATAATGGCGTAGAGGTAGAAGAACATGAGGATCTCCTTGCGTCCTAAGGTAGCATACGCATTAGCGAGCCACAAACGCACACAGCAAAGTAGCCCGACGCACCAACTGCCGTGTATTTGCTCCGAATGTGGAAGATCATAATGCCGGTCATGAATATCGCCACGACGTGCACAAAGGCCGTCGCTACAACCCACATTCGCATAAGTTTCACGCGTGAGACGGCAAGCGAGCCACTCGCCCGCCCAAAGCTACTCACAAGGCTGGAAGATGAGGGTGCCCGAGATCTCGACATTCCTGCTATAGCACGAGGGCTCGATGCCCTGTGTCGAGCCGACGAGCGGGCAGATGACGAGCGCGGCGGTCTGGCAGATGTCGTCGAAGGAGCCAAATTGGACTCCCATGGCGGAGGAACGAGAGACAGATAAAGAGAGCGGACGAGAGGGCTAGGTTCGCGACGCTAGAGCAGCCAGACTAGGGAGACGGGGGGCGGGAGCGTGCGGGCGGGCGTGAAGCCGTTCGAGACGACGCGGAGAGGGCTGGTGGAGATGGCGAGCACCACCCAAACGACCGCCGTCGACGACTGCCGTGACACCCGTGACGGTGATGCCGGGAGCAGTCACAGGCACGCACGTTGCGCGCTCCGTCAGGCCTGCTTTCCGCCACTTGCTCCTCGCGTCTCTCCTCCTCGTCCTCACCTCGTCTCGGGCCAGCTCTAGGACGCGCTGCGTCGCGCCATATCGCTGAGGATCACACACCGCTCGGCCACAAGACTGGGGGCACTCGGCGGCCGTTCACTTGCGCTCAGAAGTTGGAGCGGGAGATGGAGAATCGCAGCGCGCCTTCCCTCCTTGTCAAGCTCTCTCGGCGAACGCCTGGCACAGCGCTCTCAGCTGCCTCCCTGCGCCGCGGCGATTATCTCATCCTCAACTCTCTGCTCTGCGCCGCTCCCGCCTGTGCATCATCTGCCGTGGCGGCTCTCCGCCGAGTCGCCCTGTTCGGTCTACCGCACTGTCGCCGCTTGACCACCCACTGCCGCACCGCACCGTTGACGTATCATACGTATCCGAACGCGCTTTCCCTGGAATGCACCGCTCCGACTGTGTTACGGAATGCAGGTACGTCTCCTGTCCTTTCATCTGTTGAAGTTACCGTAAGAGCGTCCTTCGGGGCAAGGTACGTGAGCACACCGGGCCAGGAACATGTTGTCATCGCCCCTCTTAGCAATTTTACCTGATATCCAGCCTTCCGACCACAAAGACGCAGTATTCGTAACAGCACACGTGTGCGGGTTCTCAGTCGTGTCAAACGCTAGCACCCAAGTACGCCCGCGCGCAACACGCGGCCCAGACCGCAGTAGTGCACAAGGCTTCTGCATCCGCCGCCGCTGGGGGTCATATCTGCGAACACATATGCCTGGCTTCTTTGACATCTTCTGCGTCCTTGCAGATATCCCAGTGCGTTCTCCGAGCTGATCAGCCCATCTGCCACATCTGTCGCGCCTGGGTCCGCGGACGACTAAGGCCTGATGCGTTTCGCCCGGCTGTCGCTCGCGCGGCGCGCACGACCCCTCTCGCGCCGTCTTGAGAGTGCGGCGCCGCCAGCCAGCGGAGTTTCTGTGCCAACAGAGGCGCGCGATCAGGCCCTCCCGCGCGAGGCTACCGCCGCCGATGTCTAGCCCGCCACCGCGCGATTTCCGATGCATGTCGCGCCGCCATCTGCACGCGCGTTGCGAGGCGGCAGGCTGAGCGCGGATGACCAAGAGCTGGCTAAGTGTTTGGAGATGCGGATGTTCGTTCGAGCGGTAGCGCAAGAGGACTGAGAGGGCCTCGATCGGCCGGACAACGGGTGCTCGGAAAGAGGGTGGAGATCGGTGCGCTGCTTGTGCCGCCACCGTACTTGCTCTGTACGTCACCAGCAGCTATCGATGGGATCGATTCCACCTATCCTGCGTCCAACGCCGGCTACGGTCGTCACATCCAAACTCTACCCGAACGCGTTCTCTCGAACGGTCCAAGCCGAGCGACATGTCACAAATAGCCAACAGCCCCAGCAGCCCGAAATCGCCGCCCAGGATGCGCCGCCAGAGCCAGCATCCTGTGCACATCGTTCAGCCCAGCACAGGCCCCGCCCGTCCCAACCGCAGAAGCCCCAGAAGATTAGACAATATTTGCAACGCATAAAGAACTGAACCAGGCCCGGCCCGCAGAAGTACTGAGTGGGGCTTGCTCCAGCGCAGACGCGCCCGCCTGCGCGAACTGAGCTGGCTGACTAATTGAACCGCGTTTGCAGTTCTGAACTGCGTGCAAATATTGTCTATTGGGTTGCGTCCGTTAGAGACACGGACGTTCGAAACCATCGCCCGCGTCCGAACTCGGCTCCCAACTCGCCGCCTCACACTCACCCGCCGCGACAGAATGCAATAGCCTGCACTCTCCGCACGCGCAGTCTCAGTCTGACACCACACGCTCTCGCCTCTCTCCCTCTGCGCATCCGAACCTTAGCTTAACCTGCACCTGCACGCTTCCTCATCCTCCCGCTCGATCCGGAACGGGCGTCTCAGGTACCGGCCACGCGTCCGCAAAGTTCGCCCTGCGGAACTCAATGAAACGGGCGCCCAAAAAGGCAAGGTGCGCAAAGGCAGCACCTATCCAGCAACCGCCGCCCTCGAAACCCTTAGCCCGAAAGCCGAAAGATCGAAATGCGCGCAGAGTCCGCCGTCCGCGTCGCGGAGGCGGCGGAGACAGTGCGCTCGCTCGGTGCGCGTCCGGGTGGGAACGGGCAAATAGTTTAACTAACGCGCTGCAGGGCCCGCTCAGAATTCCAGCCCGCTTTTCTGGTCGCGGCTCGTTATGAATTATCTGCGCTAGCCCGCGGGGGAGACTTCGCCGGGTCCGGACTGGTCACCGTCTGTAACTAAGACTTACGCCCTCAGACGACAGGGGCGACGAGGGAGCATCAGCGGGGACACACGGATAGCTCGTAGCGGTTTCGGGAGGTGATGTAGAATAACAAAGAGCAAACTGGTGCATTCCTACCCATCAGGCCACCATCGCTGTCCTCGCACGAACCGGCGTAGCACGTACGCTGCGACAACGCAGCTGGGATGTCTCGGGCGGCGACGGGGATCCCAGATGTTGTACTATCGCCGTCGAGGGGTGGCTGGGTCGGCTAGCATTGATATATTCAATTAGTGATGATCTGCAATGCTCCTTACCGCGAGGGCCCCAAGGCCAGCGCGCAGGAGATCCGCGAGCGCCGTCGTCAGCGAGACGAGGGCCGGGCGCCTCCCGCGCGGGTTCCTCGCCATTGCGCGCTCGCGATGATCATCCTTCTCCCATAAACAGACGTCCAGATACAGGCACCCTCCCCCAGATTTCCGCCCGCCCGATCCCCATCTCCCCCCCGGTGAACCAGCCCGGAATGGCAGGTCGGGCGACTCGCAGCGGGTCTGCGCAACTTGCGCGCGATCTGGCGGATCTCACGCGGAGGAGGCCAAGTTACCGAGTCCGCTGCTGACTCAGCCGCGTACCCTGGCAGGCACTCACAAAGGCACAACGTTGCATACTCTTCCACGTGTTGGCGTTCTTGCATGCTCCTTGACTTCTCCGAATCCAACACCACTGCGGTACAACTCCCATCGTGTGCGCATGCTACCCCGGACGCCGTGCTCGCAGCGGCCCCAACTAAGCAACCATTTAGAGTCGAGCTCGCAGGCCCTCGCTTGCCGTCCGCCCCAACCCATTCCCGTTCGCGTTCGCGCCGCCGCCTCGCGCACAAATGCAATCACACAATTAGCTTCCCGGTCGTCCGCCCGCCAGCACGTCCCTGCGCGGAGCGCTGCCCCCAAGCATCCATGGCATCAGCGCAATCAATACGCACCTGCAACTCTGCCGCTGCGAGCCCGAACAGAAACAGATGTCGGCAGGCCATCTGTCCAACTCTCTTTCCGCCCGGCGTCCATACCGCCCTACCCGCATTAGCAGCGCGCCATCACCGTCACAAGCAGCATCATACGACACACCGACCACCCAGTACGTACAGCACGCCTCGCTCGGCCCCCGCCGCGTCCTGGCGCTGGCACTGGACCGGATCGCGCACCGAGCTGCCCGGGCACGCGTTGCTCGCAACTCAGTGTCTCGCTCTGCGCCGGTTGCCTGCTCGGTAACGAACATGTTTGCTAACCTCTATCATTACGCTCGCCGTTGGGCGTAACCTAACCTACCAAAATTAAATGTCCTCCGTTCCCCGTCCGCCTTCCTGAAAGCTCAATCCCCTCTGCTGGTCCCCACCCGATTCGCCCAGCGGCGACTTCAAGTGGCACCTCGGCTCCCAGTCTGTGTTTCTCGTCTCTCGCAGCAGCCAGCCACCCAATGACCCACGCCCGTCCCGTGCCTGCCTGCCTGCCCGCTTGCCTTCCTGCTGCCTTGGTGAACGTGGCACACCGGGGCCCGCGTCCAAACCTACCCGGAACAAAGCAAGTAGTTGCACACATGCAACAGCACCACCCGCGCCATGCAAATGTCCGATTCCGAGTCGGCGACGCGGAGCGCCTAGCCAGCACGGCCGCTCGTCCCGCGTCCCGGCCGAGCACGACTTGACGATGCTCCGTTCGGAACGCAACTCAACAGCGACACAGACGCCGGGCCACAACAACGCGACGCGACGCGGCGCGGAACTCTAAACATAAATTCCGCGTCGCTCGTAAGCGGCGGCGCAGACTGAAGCAAGAAAAAACACACCTCCGGCTGGGAGCAGCCTATTTTGCATATCCGCTCTATCCGGGTTCCGCGCTCGCCTTCGCCACTGGTGGCAGCTCGCGTCGCATCCGGGTCGGACGACCCCATCCCATGCATCGCGTGCCCAAATATGCAGAGCAGCGGCAGCGGCACATACAAGCTCCACTCTACGCACACATGCTCGCGCGGAGCGCGGGACCATCAGTTAGAGCCAGAGCCCACAGCCAATAGCGCCCCATCCCCAGCACGTCCATACTCGGACTCCGCATAGCAATCGGCCATCCGCGCAAAAACTGCAGTCTCAGATGAAAGATGCGGCTGCGCGCGGGCCGCCGTCACTTACCCGCAGAGACACGTACCTTTAGGCGATAATGCGAGCCTTCCCAGCGAGAAGAAGACGTAAACCCCGCACGACGTGCGTACGTACACCCCAATACACCCCAGCTACCGTTCCCGCAGCAGCGTCGTCGGCGCGACCCGTGCTGGGTGCTGGTGTGCGAGTCGGCGAAAGCCTGCATGGATTCGGAATTGCCTCCTGGGAAGCCCGCGAAGCGGCGCTTTCGGCCGGGGCCTTTTCCCGCGCGCAGTATACGCACCGTGCAGCGGCCGCGGGTGCTCTCTCTGGAGCCCGCAAATGCCATATCCAAAACACCACACCACAGCACTGGCTCCGGATCCGGGGCTCCATATGATGGCCCCCACGGCCTACGGGCCACGGCCCACGGGCGATGCGACGCGGGCTGAGAGCGGCGCCAGGCCAGCGTCTGACAATAGAACGCCGTAAGCTCATAACGCCAGAATCACGATGGATATCCATGTCGCCCGCTGCAGAGAATCAGAGATACTTAGATACATGAACAGCGGAGGCTCGCCCGCTCGGCATCACCCGTTGCGAGGCTCTGCCCCGTGCATGCGCATATGACATGTCGACGTCGCATCCCCCCCCCCGGCGCTCGCTGGCTGAGACTGGCGAAGCTCGAACCGCAACCGCAGTGCCGCGGACCAAGTCCGAGTCGCCAGAGTCGCTGACAGCTGCTGCTGTTCGCAGCACCCCGGGGCGGCGCCCAGCGCAAGCGGCGACACTGAGACAGACAGATAGCAGCCAGCAGACAGCACCCCGTGCGCACGCCGCGAAGAAACGAACACGTCCCAGCGCGCGGCGACCCTGCGCGTTCTCGTCGGACGCTGTGTGGCCCGCCAGGCTCCAGCCGATGAGCACAACAGCCCGCGCGCGTCCGAGCCCAAGAACGACGGACGGCTTACCGATGGGGGGGCGCTGACAGCTGCAAATGCATATGCGTCCATCGGCACCTGCAGAGAGGGTTCGATGGCCCGCTGCGGCGACACGGCGCCCCTAGGATCATCAAGTTAGCTCTATTCGGCGCGCTATGCTATCGATAGACACCGCGGCGTGCGGTCGTCAGGCGTATTGAGTTCAGTCTCATCCGGGGACGGGGGAGGAGAAGGCCAGCAGTGACACAATGGAGAAGCCCCGGGCGAGATCTGCTAGCGGGCGGCGCGGGGTGTCCATGTCGCGTATCAGAGATGGCCTGGCTGGAAGCTGGAAGCAGCTGCGTCGGAGTCGAACCGCTACCTGTGCGCATCTGGATATCTGGATATCTGCTCCTGTCAAGACGGACGCCCAGCGCAGGGCCGCGCACGCACGGAAACTCACTTGTCATTGCTGGAGTGCCATGATCGCTCAAGGTGGGCTGAGGCACACGCGTATCGATCTCCCACTGAGGGCACGCTTCCCCTTCCCCGGCACGCCCCCCAAGCTGCTAAAGTAGGTGCACGTAACGGCCTGGGCCCGCGCGAGCACACGACGTGCGTGCTCAAAGAGGTGGAACACAGGAACTGCCGGATGCGGGCTAGGACGGCGCTGATCCCCCGCCCAAAGCGGAAGGCATACGTGTCAGCGGAGTAGCAGGAGGGGACGCGATGACGTTGCGGAGTTCGCCTGGAGCAGGCTCGAATTATGGCTGACGGCCGCAGTGCGCACCGTGCCCTCGCATCTTACCTTTAGCGTGGAAGAGCACGGATGCGGGCGGAATTGCATGGGGTCGCAGGCCAGCGTAGCCCGCTCGGCTGTCCTGGCGCGCTGATATTGAGGGCTGATCGTTCGGGCGTGCGGGTGGCCCTTGCGAGGGGGCGCGGCGGAGATGTGATCGCGCGCGGACGGGTGCATCTTGCGGCGGGGACGTCGAATATGCAGCTGATAAGTGGTTACCGCACATTGCGCTCGGCCGCTGATGACAACGGGCTGGACGCCGCCTGGGTGGAGTGGCATGCGCTGCGCGGGGAGTGATCGCACACGGCCGGGACGACGGAGGTTGAGAACAAAGGGGCGGGAGCTGTGGGCGTAACATAACGAACTAGGCAAAAGGGGACAAGTGCGGTAAGGAGGGGAGGGAGCGTGTGGGTGGGGACTGGGAATCAGAACGGGAGTCGAACGTTCTGTGCACGCTGGATGGAGAGTGGGACGAGCTCGAAAGCGGTGAAGAGGGCGACAGGGCAGGCTTGGGCGAGCCGAGGGAGGGGTTGGAGGAGCGTAAGCGTGGCTGGGACGGTGTATACGGATGCACAACCCCCGACCGATTCGAACCTGTCTCAGTCCTGGTAAGTACTTGCAAGCACGGTGATGGCAGATCGCGCGGTGGCCGTTAGGAGGGCGTTAGAACACACGCCGCGAACACAATAGCCATCGTATATTACTCTGAATCCCCGGCGGAGTCCTCCTTGCCCACCCACCGCCCGGATCGTCCCAAACGGGCAACTCGCCGTGCGGTGCCTGCCGGACTAAGGCGAATGCCGTGGAGGCGGACCGAGATGTTTATCCGCTGCAGCGGGCCACGAGGCTCTCATCGCGCTGCTGACGTTGGGCTGCTGCCCAGGCCAAGGAGGGCGCTAGGCGGAGGCGTCCAGCCACTGGACGATGGCGACCGTGAAAATTGACTTGAGCTAGCACCTTCAGCCGGGCCACCACCGCCGCAAGCGCTTCATCCGGCTGGGAGTGACGATTCGCGAGTGGCGGGCGACGAGCGTCGGTGACGTCCTATTATTTTGCGCGCCGAGTGAGACAAGTTCATTCATTAGCCAAAGGAGGACCGGGCGAGCGCGCGCGGAAGGACGGGTCGGGCCAAGTCACGGTCGCCACCGCCAGGGGCAGATGTCGATGAGCCGGCGCGCGCAGGCGGAGCGAGCATGGAAAAAAAAGACGAGGATGGCGGTAAGTTGTGGGCCGACATATCAGGAAGTAGGCGTGTTACGAGAGCCTCAGCGCGGCGGCAGAGAACAGAACGCAGTCGCAACAACTGCACGCCCAACGACCTCCCATTCCGATCCCCATATCCGCCACACAACCTTGCATCGCCCATCTGAACCCTAAACACCTCCCCATCACCCGGAAACTCGCATTTCTCACCCTTTTTACCCGCACCGCGGCTGCGCATCGCAGAAGCCGCCTGCCACTTCGGGGAGACTGCAGACGGTAACGTGACAGGAAGCAGGCGAGAAGCCGTCAGGTGGCCCAGAGGTGCGTCCGCATTAGGGCGAAACGGGGGGAAAGGTTATGGGGAGTGGGCGCCTGGGGGCAGCCGGGGACGTGCCGGGCGGGACGAAAGGGGATGGCCGGGAGGGAGAAAGAAAAAGGAAGGGATGAAAATGGGGTCGGGGTGTGAAAAGAGACATCGCAGATTGATGGGAGGGGTGCCGGATTGGGCAGGGGAGCCCCCTGTGTGGGAGAGGTGGATCGGAGGGATCTGGCGTGGATGGAAGGCTGGATATGGGATGTGCACAAAATTGCGGTTACCGTCCGCAAGTGCTCACACCTCCGTTCCTTTTTAAAATACTCCCTCTCCTTCGCAGCCGCGCCGTAAACTGATCACATTTCATCCTACTCCTACTTATGCATGGCCTTCCTATCCGTCCAACACTCCTCCCGCCTTCCCCTGACCCCTCCCCCATGTCGACCGCCACCCTCCACCACCTCCCACAACAACACGAGCTCGTCCACACCTGGGCGAACTGGAGGCCAACAAAGAACGAGCCGCCCCTCACTCCGCCGCACTCGACCGTCCCACAAAGACGCGTCGTGACCCACCACCATACACCGACGGTGCTTCCGCCCATCTCCTACTTCGACAGGAGCATCTCGCGTCATTCACCAGGTACGTCCGGCCTCCTGCTCGCGCACCCGGACGGCTCGCCTTACGGCGCACACAAAGTCACCCCGCCACCTTCGGAGGACTACGCGAAGTGGGACCAGTATGACGCCTCGTCCTACCGTCTACCGGCAGTGGTTGCGCCAGCCCCTCCACGCTCGCTCGAGCCCTCCCCTTCGTCCTCGACCCAGTACGAACCACCAGAAGACCCGTTCGCCTCGACGTCATACACGCTCGACTGGTTTGGCAGCGACTCGCACCGCTCCTCGCGCTTCATAGCGGAGAAGACCTGCGAGATGGTCTGCTACCTCTGGTTCTCGACGCTCTCGAGTAACAACGCGTCCCCCTCCAAGCGGAACCGCGTCAACTCGAGCCAGCACGCGTCCTTCTCTCCGCATAGCAATTCGTCGACCGCTATGCTGCAGTTCTCCGTCTCGCCCGCATTCGTACGCTTCATGCAAAAAGTACTCGAGACGACGCAGGTCAGCCAGTCGGTCATTGTCTTATCCCTCCGGTACATCTACCGTCTCAAGGCGCGTAACCCCTACACGTCCGGCATGGCGGGAAGTGAGTACCGGGTGGCGATCGCGGCACTGATGCTCGCGAACAAGTTCGTGGATGAGTAAGCGCGCCTCCTCTTGCTCTGCATCCGGAGCATGTGCTGAGCATTGTCTGCAGCAACACGTACACGAACAAGACGTGGTCGGAGGTGTCTGGGATCGAGCTGTCGGAGGTGAACCGGATGGAGCGGGAGTTCCTGCTCGGGATCGACTTCGGGCTCTACGTGGACAAGACGACGTACGAGTCGTGGCTGAACCTGCTCAAGGGGCTCGTCATGGCCAAGGAGCGCGACTCGAAGCACTGGCAGCGGTCGCGGTGCCCCGTCCGGACTTCGCACTTGCATCGCCCGCACTGTCACAGGCACGCGCACGCGCCGCAATCACGTGCCGTGTCACACCGCGCCCGATCGTCGTCGCCCCGCCGCTCCTCCATCTGCGCCGCCTCCCATTCCCCCGCCTACGCTGCCCCCCGTCCCCAGCAGTACACGCCCGCATCCACCCACCTCTCGCCCTACGCGACGCCCGCTCGCTCCGACTACC
The DNA here is from genome assembly GCF_000271585.1 of Trametes versicolor FP-101664 SS1. Classification (NCBI taxonomy): domain Eukaryota; kingdom Fungi; phylum Basidiomycota; class Agaricomycetes; order Polyporales; family Polyporaceae; genus Trametes; species Trametes versicolor. The sequence continues at coordinate 4,146,103 of NW_007360321.1, read as the reverse complement.
CCGCCGGTTCCAAGCGTTCCGCCGAGGCCGCCTTCTCCCCCACCTCCGCCTCGTTCCCGGCAGCACAGCAGCCCCCCGCACAGGTCCCAAGGCGGGCGCACGGCCTCACTCTGGACATCCCGCAGCCATTAGCACACTCTCGGGAAAGCTCCGCGTCCCCGCTCGAGTCGCTGCAGTCGTTCTCCAAGCTCTCTCTTGGGCACTCGCCAGCCGACCACGGCTCCGTGCACGTATGGCCCGCCGTCCGGCACGACGACTACCCACGGACACTGGTGTCTGCCTATCGCATGGACGATCAGCGTCAGGCGGTCGCTCCTCAGGTGAGCTCTCATCTGACCTCGCAACATCGACTGCGTACTGACATTACCCCAGCATCTGTACTTCTACTCGCTAGCAGGCTCGCCTATGGAGTCGGAAGAGGAGCGTCGCTCGCGCAAGGCCAGACTTCGCTACTCCCAGGCACCTATGCCCATCGCCCCCGCATACCACTATCCGCCTTCCATGCCCATGGTCGTGCAGTCGGCGTCGACAAGTCCGTACGAGATGCACACGTCGATTCCCGCTCCCCAGCCCGTTCTACCGCCGTTCTCGGAGGTATCACAGGGCTGGATGGACGCAAACGGCGTCTCGGTCGCTGAGACCGCACAGCTCCCTCCGATCCACATCGAGCAGCATTCCCAGCATCAGACACAGTCTGCCGTTCCGTCCGCCTCATTTGCGAACGCGGGACCCCCAGGGGTCCACTTTTACTCTACTCTGACGCCAGACCCCGCTCCGCATTATTACAGGACGCGTGGGCGGCAGGTATAATTCTTGGGAGCATTATAGTAACATACGTTAGAACTCTTGCGCACGCGCGGACCTTATTGCTGCATTACCGAACATATTACTTATTACGCATCGCATCCCCTCCCAGCATCCCGCACGACCCCCACGCCCATCACGTCTCGCATCGCCCGTCGAGCATTGTAATAGTCGCCAGAATTCTGCATTCGTCGTTATGCTGCATACATACATTCCCGCATCACACCTCTTCCTCTCTCCGCTTCATGGGGTCTCCGCGCATCCGCATCCTTGCTGTCCATCATCGCATGTTCTCTTCTCTCGCATTCAAACAGAGCAACGCGTCTATCACGTCTCGTCTCCCGTTCCCCCTCCGTGCCCTCGCGCTCGCTCGCAGCCTGAGTCTGATCCAAGTGCCCCCGCGCTCGCAAGTCGCCCGTCCCCGTCCCGCGGACCGCCCGCGTCTACGGCTCAGCAATGATACGTGAACAATGACAGCGCCCTCCCGCGCAGCCATCCGTTAAATTTAATGCCACCCGAACCAGCCCCAGTCCCCTCCGTCGGTGCACAAATGCATATCCCATCAGTCGGATCGGCGAATATTCTAGCTCGCAACAGCCAGCGCGGCGCGGCGTCTTGCTCTGCCGGGGCTCGAACGGCACCAGCGCAGGCTTGCCGCTTGATTCGATGCAGACAGCGGCTCCGCGCGCCCACGGTCCGTGCATGTGCTCCGCCCTCGCAACAGCGTCCGGTTCCTCGCCCGTCTCGGCGGGGGCTTCTGGCTGCTGGTGCCTGTGGAGCCCGGGCTCGGACCTTCGATCTCGAGGGGAATCTGCATCTGCATTGCTAATGGGTGCCCTGGAACCGGGAAAGGACTGTATGTTCGGGGATACTGGATGCGGACGTTGATCTTCGTTGGGCTTACTTGCTATATTCAGACCGAGAGTCCACATGTGCTACTGCAGCGGTGCCGCTGGCCGTGAGGGAACAAGGGAGTGGGGAGATGTTGGACGACAAACGGAAGGCTGAGTTGTGTTTTACTTGTATTCAACCATGCCGGATGTTACCTCGGCTTGCAGCCATCGGGATGAACACCGACCGACAACAGGCACAGCTGGGAGTTCGAACTTCGCATTCTACGGCTATTATACCACGCTGACCCGCTCATCTACTGATTCAGCAATATCCTCGTCGTCTGTTTATACGTTCTCCGGATCCGCCGTTAGTATCTCCAAGCTCGAGTAGATGCTCACAAAGTACCCAGACATCTCTCCGACTCTCCCGAAGTTCGCCTGCCGTACGAGAAGCCCGAAGGTACCCTGCGGTAAAGCCTGCGGTACCCGGGTTCCCCGCATGCTCAGGCAGACTCGGACGAAGAGAGGAACGAGAAGATCCGCGATCCTGTTGTGCTTTAGGTTTATGTTCTTCCTGGTTCGCTTCAAGACGAGGACGCATCCGGCTCGAAAAACGATATCCTCCGCCTTCTTGCGAGTCTCATAACATATAGGGTGGGTCCCGAGAGTTTGAACAAGGACTAGTGCGTATGAACTCGATATTATACATATACTCACTCGCAAGCCAGGGACGCTGTCAAGGCATTGTTGCTGGCTTTGGTCCAACAGTCCTCAACAATTTATTCGTGCGAGCCTAACTATAAGTCAAACGACCTTCAAGTGCCCCGACGATCGTCTCCGTACATTCCTCGACATAGTCGCGAAGAGTCCTGGCACGAGGCCTGCTTACTCGTCCTCAAGAAAAGTAACGTTACCGGCGACACCATGAAGGTGCCTCTGCCAGTCAAAGACGATATCCCTGGCCTGGGGCCCATAGAGTGTGAGCTATCTACAACTACGGAAGATATTCCGACGTGTTCTCAACTTCCAGTAAGCCCGATAAGCCCATGGTCGATAGATTCCGAGCCGGCCGCATTGATGGTCTTTTACCGATGCCCACTCGTGTGATGGACTTGACCTCAGATGTTGTCTACATAGTACGCCCCAAACTCGTAAAACCGTCGGTTCAGTTCTTCGCGGTCTCGTCTGTCTCGTCTCCAAATTTTCGGTTTTCATACGACGTGTCGGGTGACACCATTCAATCAACCTTTGCGGACCTCCACGACCTCAGGCATCATAATGCCGTTCACTCTGAGGCTATGAGGTCTCATTATCGGACTCTCGTACCCTCTCGTACCTTTGGCGTGTACGAGTTATTCCTACTCGATATGCCCGTTAGTTGTCCGCCTACCTTCCCACGTCCATCTCCGCTCCTCCGTCTATTCCGAGCTGTGTTATCCCCAGTTGTGCGGCGTCCATCCCCAAGGACAGGCCACCACAGGGCCCACATCCCAACGGCGCACGCATGTCAAACTCGTGGGCACACACGTTCCCTGCGCAGTCGTTGGGTGATCCTAGGTCCCCGAACCCGTCCTGCCAAACAATAGCACACCCATCCCATCAGGACACTTACTTAGACTTCCTTCGCAGCCCGGATCTGCTCCCCCGGTCGCGGGAGGCCGGCGGCCGGAGGGGCGATCAATCACCCCCTCTGCGCCCAACCGCGGTGGGACATATGTATCATCGACATCGACGACATCCCTGGAAGTTTGAACGGGAAAGGTTGTCTTCGCGTGCCGCATCTGACATCTCCCCACCATCCACCGCCGACGCTTAGGCTTCCAGCGAAATCTGCGCTCTGCAGCGCGCCATCTCCTGCGTCCAATGTACCCGACGCCACATCTCCAACGGGGACGCGGACGCACAGGCGTGGCGCGAGCTCGAGCTTCGAATTCCACTCCGCTGAAACAAAGACAGACACACCAACAGCGCCCTGTCCAACGCTGCGCACTCGCGCCCCGGCAAGGACGAGCAGTTGATAGTATCACATCAACGCCTGCTCAATGCTAGCCCAGCTGTCGCGTAGGCATATGATCCACGCCCGCGCACATGTGCCTGCGCGCAGCGTGCTGCCGCACCACAGACCTCCACCAAGCCAGTGCACTGGCCATGGGCCGCGCACAGGACGGCGACTCGGACTTGGCCAGCGTCCGCCGGGGACGCGGGCCATTGTCCGAAACCAAACGGACGCGCCAAAATGACAGACCCGCGCAAACGCCCCAAGCCGCCGATGGAGCATTCAGTGAGCTGCTGCTGCAGGGGTATTAGTCCTGCGGCAGCGACGAGCGTGCGTGTACCCTGAGACGGCTCGACGTCAAGTTGGCGCGGGCGCTACGGGGACACGCACCTCGCCCCGGAGGCTGGGTTCGACATCTCGCGGCTTCAGTCAGCGTTCGCCGTTTCGCGGCGGATGGGGACTGTGCGGCGCAACACCAGGCTGGGAGCCATGGGCGCACCGCCTGCGCCTGCTCACCGGCGCCGCACGCCCAGGAGGGTGTACTTAGGTTGTCACACAAAGCACGCATGCGCCCATCTCCGTCCGGCACCAGGTTCGTCGCGCGCGGATGCCGCGTCCCCCTCTCGTCACCGTGCGCGATCGGCGTCGCCAGATGCGGGCGTGGGGGCTGGCACGGGGGTCACGGGCGTGGTGCACCCTGGGGCTCGAGCACTCCGCCCACTGCGGAATACAAACCTACCGGAATAGCGAGCGAGCGCACCAGTCTGGGGCGCTGCTGACGGAGTCGCCGCTAAGCTCTATCTGAGAGGCTCGAGCAGGCGGCGCGATAGCGAAGGCCCGACCGGGGGAACGAACTGACGAACGCGGCGCAGGGGCGTGCACGGCAGCGGCAGCGGCGGCGGCAGCTGTTGTGTAATGTGTTGCGGCTCGTCGCGAGATATCCATCTGCTGCAGCAACAACGGGCGGCCGAAGCGTTAGCGAAGCGGTCGCGACAGGATCGGGCAGACAGGCAACGGCTGCGGCGAACACAGACGAACCTGACCGCGCGTGCGTGTGTGGGTATGGGCAGCGATGTACGGGACTCGAAGCGAAGCGTGCTGGCGGGCCCCTCCAGCGCCGAGGGTTCACAGGCCCCACCCACGGACGCACGGCCGCGATGGATCAGTGGATAGATGGATGGGACGGAAGGAAAGACGGATGGATGGATGCCACTCTGGATGGGCGCGGGGCGTGAGAGAGATGAAATGAACAGCTTGATTAGGGTTAGGCCTTCACAGAACAAGGCGAGCAGGGGTCTCGCGTTCTGACGCACGACGACGCGGTGAGTCAGCGGCGGCGGTCGGGTGGGGAGCGGCCCATTGAGGGAAGGGCGTCCGGAGAGAGAGCCGGAGGCTGTTGGGCTGAGCGTGCACACGGGACGCAGCGGCGAAACCGGACGGATTCTCGCGGACAGGAGCCTTCGGGATAACCTTGTTGGACAACTGGCGACGAGGTATTTACGAGACAATAAGCCATCGAGCAGATCCAGATAAGTGGGCAGGAACACGAGGCGTCCGCACCGTATTTGAGCTGTAGCTTGTTTGGCCGCAGCACAGGAATGAGGTGATCAGACGAGCTGAAGGAACTCAGAGGGCCGTTGTGGGGTCTTGCTCAGCCGCCTGCTTGTCAAGCCTAGCCTTTTCTTGTTCAAGGCGGGCTATGTTTGCGAGCAGGAAGCCCTGCGTAAACTGATATCCGGAAATGACACCGGTTGCTGTATGGGACAAAGGGGGCAATGCGATGAGTATCGAGCGGGTACACGTGGAGAAGTAGCGGCTAGTCGCGGCTGGTTCGCGCTGTGGGCGGGAATTGAAGGCTCACCTACGCCGCATAGGATCGTGGCGTTTCTGTTGAGACGGAAGAGTTTTGAGCCGAGGATGGCTAGATGAAAGGAAGAAGAGATGGGGATGAGGAGAGCTTGGAAGAGATGCGTCGTTCCGATACACGGCGGGAGCAGACTTACCACTGACGAGGCCCGAGGACAGCCCAGCAAAGACCCCGTCGCGCCGCGCATCCTGTCCGCAATTTGTGTGAGACTGCGCTGTGCGTACTTGGGATATGTCTTACGCGTGTAGCTCGGGCGAGAGCCTCGAGAGGGACGCCCTTGGGGGACACTGGCACGCTCTTCTGCTCCGACATGGCCTCCGACTGCAAACACACGCTCCGGCGTCTACCCAGGCGCGGCGGAGTGTGACCCGGTGCGCGTCGTGTGACGTGACGTTACGCGTGTCGGCTAGGCGTGACAGCGCGTCTGGCGGGACGCGCTCTGTCTGTGGCGTCCATCTCCGACGCCGTCTAGCGCGTCGACCACGCTCTTCACTCCTCCGCGGCTTGTCCGGAACGACGACAACGATGTCCGACCGCAAGAAAAGAAAACTCTCGCCCGATGCTAGCGCAGCATATACCGACATTCAATGTCCGTACGCCCGTTCTGATCCTACCTGCCTCTTCTCTCACCCTCTCCTCCGGTTCTCTAGCTCTTCTTGCGAGAATCAAACCCAAACTCGGCAGAGACCACCCAGAATACAACTCTCTGCGCACAGATCTTCTCAATCTTGCCGTTCTGGCCGAGTCCTGGTCCACGCACCGCCCGCGCGCCAAGAAGGGCGACAACTGGGCCCAGCGCGCAGACGACTTGGATCACCAAGGTTAGCTCCAGCCACCTTTCCCGCCCCTGGCCTGGCTGACCACCTCATGCTCTGCCGCCCTGCGCAGGTGTCACGCTATGGAACGCGTCTGTCGTGCACAAGGACGTTTCGGACGACGCCTATCGCTCAGTCTGCGCAGCCAGTGCGTCCCCTTTTGCTTCTTTTCTCCCACCATCCATATCGGGCCCCGGACGTCAGTGAGGCTCGCCGCTTTCCGTCTCATCGAGGCCGCAATGGAACACAAGCCGGGTATACAGAGTATGCCTCATGCCCCATCCTTCCACACACAGACACGCGGCGCTCACGTCCTTCCGTTCCCACCAGCTCTCATCCACGTTCTCCAACTCGCTAGCAAGGCCGGTGCCAGCTTGGCAGGTCCGTCCCCGGAACCCACTCCGCATATTAAATGTTCCTTAGCATGCGTCGCTCACACTCGTGTATACAGACGTAGGAGACGTCACCCTTGCCGCAGGCGTCCTTGGTTCGGCCGCAAAGGTGGCGCCCTCCACTCGTTTCTATGCGTTTCCAGTGTCCGTGATGGCTAACAAATAACAAACCTAGTACGCCGAAGCACTGAGAGCCGCCGAAGACTCACAAGATGGACATGCGCAAGCGCGTGCGCGTGCGATAGTCCTGTACTACAGCAGCCGCATGGAAGCCGTAAGTGTTACCGCACACTTCATTCTCCGGCAGAGAGATGACTCCTTATGACAGGCGTATCAAGAGGGTAATAATGGCGTTGCTGACTTTATGTTGGAGAAGGTCTCAGGTGCGTCTTCACCTCTCGGCCCAGGGCGCACCGTTACATGTGCCACCGTAGAGAGCGATCAGTATCTGTCGCTTCTGACCCCATCCGATGTGAGAGCAGCTGTCCACTTTGAATGCATGCGGTCACTAATACATATACGCAAGCGGAGGACACTAGCCGGAAAATTGTTGGGGATAGGCAAGAGCATGTTGCGATCAAGCCCACCGGCCGACGCTGCTGGGAACGGTGCACGGGATTCCGTCAAATGGATCCAACGGGCCTTCGCGATCATCGAGCCACTCGAGGATACGGCCGATGCCGGCGATGGACAAGTAAGGGTAAGCCGGCCCTCGTACCAGTCTTATCCTGCACAGCGGTCACACGCAATTATCAATTATAGCGATCGATACTGAGAACGCTAGGTAAGTGGAATGCCCTAGAATCTATGTTTGGGTCGTCATATGAAACTGTATGCCGTGTGCGCACGTGTGAGCAGCGCGAGCCTACTTCCTGTCATCCGGTCAAGATCCAGAGAACCTGGCGAGAGCGGAAGCATCGTTGCAAGAGCTCATTGACTCCGTTGACGCCTCCATGGATCACGTAAGTCCGTGAACGGAGTATACCGCTATCTGACCCTGACAGCTGCTCCAGACCTCTTCGGAGTACCAACAGCTTCGTTGGATGAGGGTCGCTATCCTGAAGCGACGTAAGGCGCCGCACGCCGCCCTTCTCGACGGTAGGTTTCATTGCGGTGGGATAGGCTCCGGAACGCAGTCGTTGACTAGGATGCCACAGCATTCCGCTCCATCATCGACCACATGCAATACTCGGAGAATACCATCACGGAGTGCGTCTTCCCGCCGGATGATTATCACGTTAGATATCCTGACATATCCACGGAAACCTGGAAGTATTCTACAGGAGCTCAGAAGCCTCCAGCACGACCAGTTACGTTCGCGCCTCACTATCCCCCCATCTCCATCACGTGTGCTAACTTTCTTGTCCAGTGGTCTCGTCACCGCCATCCACCTGCATTGCCTGGAGCGTGCGTTCGAGGCCCAAAATAGCTCGGGTCTGGTTTATTTGGACCGCCTGCTGTTGTCATTGATCTACCACAGTTCGAAAGATGACGACCACGCGCGGGCGATGCGGGATCTCGCGTCTGCGCAGAAGCGTAGGTGTATTGTTTTTTCGAATCGCTTTCCGGAGCTTAACCACCAAGCGCGCTCACTTAGTTCTGGACGCCAAGGAATACGAGCTCCCAAAGATACCGACAACGGCCTGTCTGACAGTAAGGTCCGCCTGCCACGTTACGTTACGGGTTCCCTGATCATCCCCTCAGTTACTCTGGCAATTCGGTGATCGGCACTACCACGCCAAACGCTGGTCGGACGCCGCCGACTGGTTTCTCGTCGGAACACATCGCGTGTTTGGGTCCATGGCGCACATATCGAACGCGAAGTGCCTCCGCAAGGCGGCGTTATGTTATGTCCAATGCGGCGAACACGCCCACGCTTCTGCGATCATTCGCCGCTGTCCACCCACGGACGCGGCCACCCACTACGTCGCGTTGCTGATTGCGGCCCATCAAGGTGAGATCGGACCTGATTGTATCGCATTCAGGTCCTGAGCGTACTGAATCCAACAGGCCTGGAGGACGAAGGCATGTCGTTACGTCCCAGGGCGCGCTGCGGCACTCACCGATCAGCTCTCGCACAGCCGTTGCAGCGGTACGGGAGATGGTCCACGCGTCTAACTTCAACAAGAAGATGCTGCTCCTTGCCACCCGGCTAGCGAATGAATCGGGTATGAAAACCCTGCTGCTCTCAGTGCTAGAAGCGCTCCTAGATGCCTCGGTGCGGGAGGGCGTGGAGGCCGAGGCGGAAGCTATCACACTCGTTCGCTGCATCATCAGACTCGTTCTCAGAATGATGTCAGAACCTGGGGCCGATTTGTGAGTTATTTCGCGCCGAGGACCTTACCGGGAGAGCTAACCCAGCTTACCCGGAACCCCGTTTCCCAGCGCGGTATTCACTCCCATGCTTCTACGACATTTCTCCACCGGTACGTTATCTACATTGCGTTTCACAGTCCCTAGTCCCGTGGCTGAGCCGCGGTGCCCACGCCGAAGCGCTGTCACTGGTCACGGCGCTCGAAACCAAACAGGCCAGCGCTGTCGGCACGAAAGACGTCTCGTGGTTGTGGCGAACCGCCTACAACACCGCCGTGCAAGGCTGTTCTGAATGGGAGAACCGGGAGGACAGCATCTCGGACCTCTTCGACGTCTCCAGACAGGTGCGAGAGTCCGGCCCCATATCCGCGCCCCGCATTCCCGCTGGAATTCCGCTCACGACGCCCTGCATTCGCGTAAATTAGCTCCTGCAAATTTACACGCGCTGTCCCGCAGTCGATACCGACGCCGAGCTGCAGATGTTCCTGATTAACGCCTCCTTTGCGGGCGCCGCCGGAAGAGGTAAGAAGTTCTGTCTTCGCTCCCAAATAGCAACCTGTCACCGCGCGTTTTGCACCCAGTGTTCGCATCGCGCCGCCTGGCGTCGAACACCGCAGCCGAGGATGTATGTAGGTTCCGCCCATGACGTGTGCTCCCAGACTCACCGCAAATTTTTACCGCAGGCTGACCGCTGGCGATTAGTCGCGCAAGAAGTCGGGTCGAGCAGAAGCTGCATAGGCCAGATCATCTCAGGGCCAAGCACCCTTGACGAAGAAGGCTCAGAGCGCGCTCAGTCGTTCCTCAGCATTCTCTCTGTATTCGGGGTGGAGATCGCCTGCCGCCTGAAGACCTGGAACCGCGTTCCAGATATCATAGAGGTAACGGCACTGCGGTGCACCGGACTCAAGCTGACCGCGCGAACCCCGACAGGACACAAGTCGCGCCCAGAAGGTGGACATAGGGACATATGAAGCGATAACGGACATCCTCGTAGGTTCTCCCGCTGCACGCCGCGGGTCAGATGATGCTCAACGCGCCGCCTCCCGCACATCAGTGGACCGAGAAGGATTGCCCCATAGACGGTACAGTGGTTCCTCCTTCGCTTCCGCCTGTACCCTAACACAGACTGTCGCCGCCGAACCTTCGCGCGCCGCCGCAGTGCTCTCCACCGCGCTCGAGGTACGTTTCGCACCGCCGCGCGTTCGCGCGCGGCCCCACCCCCGGCAACGGGCCCTAACCGGGTCTTTTTCAGGCCATCCTCCACGCCAGCCTCGACCGTGCGATCCTGTCAGTGGAGAAGTTCTCAAGGTGGCTGAGAGCCATATGCACGATCCTGCTCGCGCGCAGCGCCCCCGCCGATCGGACCAAGGCAATTGGATACGTCGAGCAGGCTGTCGGCGTGCTCCAGGACCACGCCTCTGAGAGCGACCCCCAGGTGCGGCGCGCCCGGGACGTCTGTGGGTCCGCCTTTTATGTCCATCTAACTTTACCTGGCAGGGCTACCCCATGGACGAGCGGCACTGGCTCTTGGCGACTGCGTACAACACCGGGATCGAGTGCTTGCAGTACGCCGGGTGTTGTGCGGGCGCGCTGCGGGCTTTACTGACCCCGGTTCCTCGCCCCCTGTAGTTCCTCGCTGCTCGACGAGGCGAAGCGGTGGTTCGAGTTGGCCACTACTGTTTGCCGATTTGTGCCGGGCGGGGAGTCGCGCTCTGAAAAGGTTCGTTCGTGCCTTTGTGGTTGCAGGCCCTCACGCTCAAACGCCGCCCTGCAGATTTCGGCAACATACGCACAACTGCTCGACCGCTATGCTCGATGAAGATTCCGCTCTCACCCTGGCTGCGCTCTGTTGCTTCCTGTGCTCTACCCCTGTCTCGTCTCGTCACCTTGGTCCATCCGGCTGGCTTGCCTTTGCTCCTCAAGACCTCGACGTCTGCTCTCGACACGGCTTGTTCCTGAACTCTTCACGGCTGTTCCTGGACTCTATCTTGTCACAGACCATCAGGGTCGCTGCTTTTATGCCGACGTTCGCCCATTCGTATATGTTTTCCCCCTCGCTCAAGTTGTTGTATGTTGTGTCATCGCTTCCAATCAATGTGCTGGTCTCAGAGTTCCGCACTTACGGGTCACACATATGATCGTTTTTTTGGACGCTTCCGCTTTCAAAGTGGTTCGCGTGACTATATCAGGTATGCTGCAGCCATGTTTAGGCTCCCTCGCCGCCGCACACGTCCACTGCACTCAGCTGGCGGCGGGAACTTCCAGATTACGGTTACATCTCTTCCAGGATTTCAAGTTCGATGGCCCTTGTTTGGATGTACTTATATAACGTCTGAGACGTCCTGAGTCCATTCTATACCCGACCAAACATGGCATGAGACGTGAACAGACTGACGGCCATGTCGGCGAACGACGACAGTTACCAAAACGGGCACTACACGAGCCGATCACAGCGCGGCGGGCGTGATTTACCCGCCGTCCGCGTCCCCGCTGACCGATCTCACCTCCGTCCACTATCGTCGGACGCTTAGAGGAAATCCTAGCTTACGGCCTGCGCTCTACCACATTAGCAGACCACAATGGACGTGTTCTCGCTACTCACGCTCCCCGTAACGTCCAAGGCGTTCAGCGCGCTCCCCGCCCAGCCGCAGGTGTCGGGCGCGGCCGCGCCAGCGTCGGGCACAAGAGACTCATCCCGGTCCGCGTCTCCCCCACGCAAGATTCCCCGTCTGGATGCTGCGTCTGACGCTGCTTCTGCTTCTGTCTCCAGCTCTCGCGCCGCCGCCGTCGACGCCGCTGCGGACAAGCGGGGTCCGATCGTGCTGAGGGTCATTGGACATCCGAGTGAGTGCTCATCTCTATCGCGCTCATCCAACCGCCCCCAACCACCGATGTCTCGCTTGGAGCCGCATTATGTTATGTTGGAAAGGGTACTGATACATTTACGCAGTTAGCGCTACTCCCGACTCGGCTATCGAGGCAGACTATGCCCTCGTCCGGCGCACGATCCGCATCCTCCTCACTCCCGGCGGCCCCAGCGGCCCAAGTGCCCTTCCAGCGACGTACGACCGTATCTCACGCGCATGCCGCTCCGCGGTGAGTGAGGCTGGAAAGGGCGAGGGCCTGTACGAGGGCGTCAAAATGGAGCTCGAGCGTTGTGTCGGGATCGTCGAACGCAGCCTGGGGGACGAGGCACGGAAGGGTGTCGAGTGGCTGGTACCGTTCACGGACGCGTGCGCGTGGTTTGAGAAGCAGGTGGTGAGTTGCGAGTGGTCTATGTAACTCTAAAGGGACAATGCTGATAGGACTGGGCAGGGATTGCTGCAATCGCTGCTCGCGCACATGGACACGCTGTATGTAGCCGAGCAGACACAGCTGCCTAGCACTAGGTATGTTCCTTACGTGCTATAACCGATGATCGAGCTCACGCAGGACAGACGACTTGCATACACCATGTTCTCCACCTCGGTCATCGAGAGCCCCCGCGTCATGAAGGCCATCACAGACGGCATCGCCGACTGGCTCTCATGGGAGCGCACCCACCGGTCCGTCCTTCCCCCTCCGCCCTCTCCCGCCACATCTAACCCCCCACACAGTATGCCCCACGCCCTCCGCGCGCACCTCCCGCGCCTCCTACAACACCTGCACGCGCACGCGCTCTACACCGACGTCGTCGAGTCGACCTACCTCACGCTCACGCACGCCTTCTACACCACGGAGTCGAACACGCTCGCCGCCGCGGGCACGCTGAGCGCGAAAGACTTCCTCGTGCACGCGCAGGGGCGCAGCACGGAGGAGCGCGAGCGCGCGCAGGAGGTGCTGCTCGCGGAGAGCGTCGCGCCCGTGCAGGACATGACGGACCGCGCGCTGATGGCGGGGCGGCTCGACTGGCTCGCCAAGGACGGTAGGCGCAGTCATGTGTATGGGCTGGGGGCCGTGGCTGATCATGCGTTGGGCAGGGCTGGAGACACTCATGGACGCGCGGAACGACGCGCAGATCAAGAAGATGTACAAGCTGTTCGCCAAGGTCGGCGGGCTCAGGGTGCTCAACGGCGCGTTCAAGTTCTACGTACAGGTTCGTCTCGTCATGCATACATCCATGCTAGATTTGGCTCACAATTCGACAGAAAGCGACGAGGAGCATCGTGACGGACGAGGAGCACGACGAAGAGATGATCCCGCGCCTGCTCGAATTCAAAGCCTTCTGCGACAAACTCGTCGCGCACGCCTTCGTCGACGAGATCGCCCCCATCGCCTCCTTACCCGCCCCGCCCTCCGCCCCGCAGCCCTCCACCTCCTCCGCCCCGCAGCCTGCGCCCCCGCCCGCCGCAACGCATCCCAACAAAGACTTCACCTACGCGCTCTCAGACGCGTTCGCCGCGGGGTTCAAGGCGCGGCGCAACAAGCCCGCGGAGCTGATCGCAAAGCACATGGACCGCGCGATGCGGCGGGGGCAGAAGGGCAAGCGCGACGAGGACTTCGCGGCGGAGCTGGACGCGGTGCTCGCGCTGTACCGCTACACGGACGAGCGCGACGTGTTCCGCGCGTTCTACCAGCGCGGGCTCGCGAAGCGCCTCCTGCTCGGGCGCAGCGCGAGCGACGACTTTGAGCGCGCCGTGCTGAAGACGCTCAAGGAGAGTGCGTACTTTCCTTTTCTTCCGTGTGCTCTCTCGGGCAGATGCATGAGGTGCTGACGGCAGTGCAGAGTACGACCCCGAGTTCGGGACGAGCGACGGGATGTTCACGGACCTGGCACTGTCGCGGGACCTGATGCAGGACTTCCTGGAGCAGCAGCGGAAGCGGGGCGAGCTCGGGACGGCGCAGAAGCTGAACGTGATGGTCCTCCAGCGGTCCAACTGGCCGTTCTCCGCGCGCAAGAAGGACATCGACCTCCCGCGCTGGGTGAGCCCCCCTCCTGCTCTCTTTCCCTATCGTGTGCTGACTATATGTGCTGCAGATGCAAGACGACCTGGGCGCATACACGACATTCTACAAGAAGCACCACCAGGGGCGGAAGCTGGACTGGGACCACGCGCTGGGGACGGCGACGCTGCGCGCGCGGTTCAAGGCGGGCGAGAAGGAGCTGTCGGTCAGCCTGTACCAGGGAGCGGTGCTGCTGCTCTTCAACGACGAGGAGACGTACGCGTACGCGGACATCAAGGCGCAGACGGGGCTCGGTGAGCGTGATTGTATGCGCGTTCTCCGGGCGAGTGCTAACTCGCAGCGCAGACGACGGGGAACTGCAGCGGACGCTGCAGAGCCTGGCGTGCGGGAAGAAGCGGGTGCTAAGGAAACAGCCTGCGGGGAAAGACGTGCATATGACGGACGTGTTCCACTTCAACGCGGACTTCACGGACGCGCGGTTCCAGGTGCACATCAACTCGATCCAGGCGAAGGAGACGGTACGTTCACGTAACGTTTTGCCCGCACGACTCGCGCTCACCCATCTCTGCCAGCCGGAGGAGACGAAGCGGACGCAGAGCTCGATCGAGGCAGACAGGAAGCACGCGCTGGACGCAGCGATCGTGCGAGTGATGAAGGGGAAGAAGGAGCTGGCGTACGAGCAGCTGAAGACGGCGACGATCGAGGCCGTGCGCAAGCACTTCGTGCCCGAGGTGAGCATGATCAAGCAGCGGGTCGCGAGCCTCGTCGAGCAGGAGTACCTCCGCCGGGACGAGAACGACATGAACCGGTACATTTACGTTGCCTAGGCGGTGTGCGGAAGCGGCGGCTGGGCGAATATATGCGGAGTGGGTGTTGCACGCTGTGCGGGCGGGACAGGCGTTGGACGTCGGGTGAACGTGGACTCCGCCGAGGCACGATCTGGATCACGCCGCCCGCTGTCTGGGCTCGAAGCGCGGAATGTGCTGGGAGAGTGCGCCCTCCCTATGTACGCTGTGTGCTGGATAGCAGCGCACTGTGAGCGATGTTAGCACGGCTAGGTACTAGGAGGACTGATGAAGCGCAGTGGGACGGAGCCGAAGAGGGGGCCGAGGGAGAGGAGCCGGCGGTACGCGGTCACGTGTGATCGAAGCATTAGGCTTGGCTGGATTAGGCAGTCTAGACGGCCGTGTGACCTGCGCTGCTTCTGCACGCTCCCTCAGAAGAGCGAGAGAGATGGAGAGGTCCGGTGCAGCTCCCTGCTCTCCTCATCACCGCCATGTCCTCCACCGTCCCCCTCTCGCCCTCCTTCGAGTCCCTCGTCGCCGCCCCACACAACACCGACGAGCCGCCCCCGCTCGAGCCACCGCTCTCCCCCAAGGTCCGCTTCGACCAGGACTGCGTGCTCATCCCGGACCCCCTTCCCGCCTCCAGGCTCCCACGTCTTGTCACAAAGTCGTACTCTCTTCCCCTCTGGAAGCGCAAGCAGCGCGAGCCCTCGCTCGTGTCCGACACAGAGGACGACTCCTCCGAAGACCATGTCGTCTTCAAGGTCTCCGTCCCCAGGTCCGTCTCCTCAATCTTCTGTCCATCATATTGACACCGACCGCCCATAACTTCTCCATCACAACAGCCTCACCACCAAGGCTCGTTCACCGTCCCGCGGAGACGCCGCCCACAGGCCCCTAGTCCCCTGCCTCGTACACTCCGCCCACCTCTCCGACTCCTCCGTCTCTTCCATCGACCCGACCACGCCCTGCCAGTCGCCTCAACGTCAAAACCGCCCCCGGCGCGCGTCTCTCCCCCAACCCGTCCAGCCTGATGCCGTTACCGTCCCGCTGCGCTCCTGCTGCGCGCAATGCTACGCCTCCATCGACAGCTGCATGAAACTCGGCGAGCACTGGCAGGTGCACTTCTCCAAGGGCGCCGCCCGCCGCCGCAAGTCCGTCTCCGACACCCACGCGCCCAAGCCCTCCCGCAGCGCGCGCCACTGCGTGCGCGACGCCATGCCCGGCTTCGACGCCATCATCGCCGTCGACGAGGTCGACCGCCGCCGCCGCTCGACCGACATCGACGCCCTCACCGCCTTCTCGCTCGAGCTGCCCGCATGCGCCCCAGCCCCCACGGGCCCAGACGACCTCCAGCTCCGCCGCGCGCTCTCGCTCCCGGACGAGGTGCACCCCTGCCGTTCTGGCATCCTGCACCACCTCGCGCATGCGGCCCCCATACCGGAGGAGGACGAGCCACGGCGGACCCCTATCCCGAGCCCGTTCGCGTCTACGACGAATCTGCCCGCGACGCGCATCATCCACGCCGTGCAGGCCGCAAAGCTCGTCGAGCGGACGATCTCGCCTCCACCCGAGGTGATCGCTATCCGTCCTATCGCCGTACCCGTCTCGAGCTTGCCCGAAAAGGCGGCCTTGCGCACGCCGCTGCCCGCGTCCCCCTCCCCGCCGCCACTCGCAAAAGAGCCGATGAACTACTTTTCCGTGCCCTACCAGCCGGGCGACCGCTACGCCGCCGACTCGCCATCCTCCTCGCCGAGCTCGTCACCTCAGATCGAGCACACAGTCCCCGCGGGGCTCGGGAGCCCGCGCAAGCGGTCGCGCCTCCCCGCGCCCGCGAGCATCTTCCGCGCGTCGACACAGATGCTGAAGGGCATGACCGGGATGAGCGGCATGCCCATGAGCGTGTAGCGCGGTGCGCAAGGGTCCTTCTTCTCTGCTGCTTTCTAACTGTATTCTCCACCGCTGTTGTTCGTTATCTGGGTTTAGCTTCATCGTGTCCGTTATTTCCCCTGCAATGTACATTACCCCCGCATTCATCGTCCATTCCTGTTCATGTGCTCCTTCCCTATCCCATCCCTCTGTCTCTGTCTCTCGTCTCTTGTCTGTTCCTCGTTTTCGCGAATGGGTGCCATGGCTCATCCCGTGCCCTCCCTCTCGTCCCCTCTCCCTGTGTCACATGTGTGGCCATACCGAATGTACTCTACGACTCCGTGTTTCCTCCCCTCCGCCTAATGCTCCGGCGTGCGTCCCATCCACCGCCCATTGTGTAATCTTGTGCGACCCACAAAATCACACGCAACGCGACAAACAACGTCAATATCGACGTCATCGATATCGTCTTTGTGCGCACCCGCAACAGCAACACCCGTGCGCAGTCTGGGGTAGCCCAGCCCTGCGATCGGCCAATCAGCGGGTATGTTTTTGCCAGCTCTCGTTCGGGCCTAGCGCGATCGTGTAGCTGAGGAGGTTTCAGACTTTGTGCCACTCACTGTGAGGGTATGTACCTTGTTGAGCGCTGCGCAGAGCGGTGCGGGACGCTTAGCTCTAAGATCGCTGAGAGCACTTGTATTTGCTGGGACTAGTACTTGCCAGTGAAAGGCCGTAGACTGCTTGCTTGGCCTTTCTGCGTTGGGGAATGCGAAAGCTGCATGCGGACCAGTTCATGCATATGAGCCGCCATGCATCGACGCTCAACGTTCAACACTACACCTCAGGCTCGCAATAGACAAATCACGCGCGGTGGGGGCCACCGGCAAGTGGGTCAAAGTGGATGTTGAGCTGATATGTTGGATGCATGCGTACTATCGGGGCCTATTGGAGTGGAAGACGTACGACTGAGTGTCCAGGCCTCCACTCCGCATCCGGTGAGCATCGTAGAGAGAAGATGCGGGAGCCTCGTGCTTCAGGGGACATGGTTCGGGCGACGATCTTCAAGTTCCTATGTGCTTCGGTGTACGCACTTTGTATTCAGGTGCCATATTTGCAGCCGCGTAACAGGAGAAGACGCGTCGACGCACGGGTCCTATCCGCAGTGGTGTTGTCCCGTGGCCTACATGGGCATCGTATTACGATGTGCGAGGTAGTAGTGCCCGATGCCCGAGCAACCAACCATTTGTTGACTGCCAATAGTCAGTTGCCGTAAACCTGAGGGTTCGAAGAAATACAACGATAACTCATCAGGATATCGCATATTACGACAGCTTGCAGAGCACGCCGCGCGTCCTGTTATCTCTGTTCCACAGCAGTACATTGCGGGTACCGAGGTGACTCAGCGTTGATCTATGCTTGTGCGTGCTATGGCATTTGACAAGGACGCAACGAACTACTAGCATAAAACGGTCATGCAACTAACTCAGTGACATCTCGAAAACGGCACTCACCGAATGTCGTGTAGGAAGCATCGGTCCTACGTGAAGTCCGAGAGTGCGCTGCTTAACAATCTTGTTCCAGCGCACGACGGCGTTCTCCCGGTAGGCCGCTTGTATGCGCGGAGCGCATGAGAAGTTTGCAGATAGACATAATACGGTTTCTCCACGCGGTCCGTACCCTCAGCGTGCTGTGCCATAGGTAGGTAGTCTGTTAGATCACCGGAATCTGTTGATCCTCTGAAGGGAGCGGCGTAGCATCAGAAGATTGAATAACATTGTACATGAATCAGGACTGACCGGTATGTCGCGACAGATGGCGCAGCGTACGAACGGCACATGGATTCAATCCACCCGGTAGCTACAGTTCCGCGACAACTACTTCAAGTAGACGCGGAGGGAGGAGGCGAGCGAAGCACCGAGCCTTCGCACCATCGCACACGGCGCGCGGTAACCGCGGTAGCAAGTGCCGAGAAGGCTATGATGTGGTCCAAAGTTAACCAAGGTGTCGACATGCCGTGTCGTCGCGCAGGGTTAGCGTTCATCGTCGCCTTCGCCTTCGGCCTCGGACCTCGGTGATTTTGAATAGCATCGCGCAGCGCAGAAGCCCGCGAAGCACTCGCAGTTTGCGGCCTTCAAACATCAAACATCATCAGATGAACCCGGAGCGACCAACTATCATATGTCAGCTCTGGGGCGATCTGTCATTGGTGTGGATAGAATCGCCAGCTTGCGGACTTGCGGGTGCTTGATACTGCGATGGTCAACGCGGGAGGCAGCCTGGGACGAAATCAACGACCACCACACTGTGCGCGGTAGATGCGAACCCCCGGTATGATGATATCTGTCGAGGTGAACCTACGACGACGTCCACAGATGTCGAACAGCCGCACCGCTATTCGAGGAGTTGGAACTCAGAAGCGCCATCCAGGTGCTCGTCGCGGCGGAGGTTTGGAATAGCAACCTCGCATACCGACGTTTGTCGGAGGCGACCCTATACTCCGACGCTGGCGTACACGTCCTGGTGTCTGCTGAGTACAAACACATGCGCCATTAGCATTAGCAACCAGCCAGGTAAGGTGACGGCCACGTACGCCACATACCTCAAGCAACCTTCCCGCCCATAGCGGCATCGGCGCGCGAAGTGGTGCTGGTTTCCCTTGGTGCAGCTCCAGGCCTAGCCAGCGCCCCGCTGCACAATTCACTAGAAGTCCGCCGGGGGCCGCACGACTCACGAGGACTCCCATGCACGCCTTTCGTTTCCGAAGATCGTCGGTTTTTGCACACACCGCTACGCATGTAACCACATGGGCGGGGCCCGTAAGACGACCTAGCGTAGGGTACGAGCGCGTCCGCGCCACCAAGGCGTCACCGAAGCTCACCGAGACCCAACGCCCGCCGACAAGCGTGAAGCTTCCCTACGTGAAGGCAGGAACGCGCCCTGCCGCACCTGGGCGATCGCCCGCCTTCTCCGCAACCATACTCGGCTCTCCACGCTCGTCGCTCAGGAACCGAGCCTCCCCCGGAGGGCGCGGAGGCAGGAGACGTTTGAGACACATGCAAGCGCGGACGCAGATGCAGACGCGGGATGGCAGTTCGGAGGTAAGCTTCCATGCCCGCGCCCCCGCATGCTGTCCACCCCGACGCCCACGAAACGGAGTTAAATTTTGTGCGCTTTCGTAGACGCTACGGCGATGAGATATCAATTGCAATCACAGTCAAGTTGGGCTTAGGAGCTTGGAGAGGCCGGATGTAGCGTCTCGTTCGCACTGTGCGGTGGAGTAGCAGCGTCTGTGATCGGATCGACACAACCGAACAGCCCCAGTGCACCTGGGCACCCACAAGGTGCGGACCAACTGACAACACGCCCGGCGACGGCGGGCCTGCGCGATTTGCGGGATGCACCGCGCGGGCAGACCTGTGCACGAAGCAGAAGCAATCGACGGGAGGACATCGCACAACGCGGAACTACCGCCAGCCATCTTCACGATGACAGCACAGCGCCAGATAAGTTTTGTTCAGCGTCTTGTTGAGCTCCGGAAGGAACATGAGCTCACCACGTATCCGCATCCACCTGGAGTGTTCTGCCCGCGGCAGCCCGACGCGCTTGCGGAGCCGCGTTGCACAGGGACGACGGCCAGTGGGAGCTGGACGGCCCCGTCTTTCCGCGTCCCTCGCGCCCGCCCGAGGGCGGGGATGGCCCGCTGCGGTGCCGCGTCCCGACACGGTGAACATGAAGCGCGTTTCGGGAGGCGCGCGTCCCGCGCGCAGGCTCGGGAGACGGTTCGCGCAGAACACGACGACCGCGTGCGTCGCCTGCCTGCCGGACATCACGCCGTGGAGGCTGGAACGCTGCAGCAAGCTTGCGGAAAGTCAGAAGGCACTGATAGGCCTGTTGTCGGTCTCCAGGTTTATGTATGATGGCTCTTTGACGGCGAACACCGACGGAGCTCGTTCGACTCGGCTTGGGTGACATTGTCAGCTTCTGTGCGATGGAGTTGTCAGCGCGTTGCGATGGGGTGCGCAAATCCGTGCGAAGCCGTCGAGTGTCGATGGGTGCTTCGAGTCCGCAGTGAGACATGGACCGAAGGAGGCTCGTAGCGTGCAGCGG
The DNA here is from genome assembly GCF_000271585.1 of Trametes versicolor FP-101664 SS1. Taxonomy (NCBI): domain Eukaryota; kingdom Fungi; phylum Basidiomycota; class Agaricomycetes; order Polyporales; family Polyporaceae; genus Trametes; species Trametes versicolor. The sequence goes on along the minus strand of NW_007360321.1, from coordinate 4,125,438 downwards.
AGTGCAGACCGACGCCACGGTGGGCCACGGGCCGCGGACGAGGTCTCGAGCCTCGGGCGCCGTCGCAGCGGAAGCGGGGCATGTGTATGATTGCATATAATTATTCTGAATGGATGATGTGCGGCGGGCCTGGTCGGGCATCAGCGCACGGGGCTTGGCGAGGACAGCAAGCGAAAATGAAGCAAGATCGGCAGAGGGGCGGGCGGGAGCGCGATGGCGACGGCGTACAGGTCAGAGCCGAGGAGTTGCAGTCTGTGTGTTGCCGGGCGGGTCGGGCGGTGGGAGATGGGAAGAGAGCGAGAGCGGCGGATGCACTTGCTGCGTAGGTTCAGATGCTGTCCGCCGTCCCCCCACCCGGTCATGTTCCGTGTTCCGACCGCGGTCGGGCGACAGACGACGTGGCTGTAGCCTCCTCTTCTTGATGATGTGGTGGAGAGCAGGAACCGGCCAGTGAGCTTTAACGTTGAGGCGTTCAAGACGGCCTCCGCCTCGGACGAACGTACTCAGCGGCATTCAAGCTCGATCGTAATTAGCGGCATCAACGGCAGATCGGGGCTCCTTGTTGCAACTCAGCTTACTGCTTGTCTTTCGGAGTGTGGATTACCGAAGGGGGAGTTGAGAGTCCGAAGATCGGGTGGGCGTGCAGATTGGCGCGTATCATTATGACGGGCGTCTGCCGGTAGGTGGCGGGAGATGCCCATTAGAGTGGACGGAGTCGCGGCGGGTTCCCTCGCTTCACCCTTGTCCTCCTCCTCGTCTCCGCCCACATCCCCCGCAGACCTTACGGTCGTCGCTCCTTTCCCTGTAAGTCCCTGCGCTCATCTGTCTGCTGTCCCGCGTGCCACACACCGCTCGGTTTGTTCCCATCATCCACATCTTCCTTCCTGATCTTCTCAAGGCCGGCTTTCTGACGCCCTTCCTTTCCTCTCAGCCCACTCAGGCTCAGCTGTCGTCCCTTCTGTCAGCTCCCTTCGAGTCCCGTTTCGTTCCTTCCTTTCTCCTTCCCTTTTCCTTCCGCCATGGGCGCATGTATGTCTTCAGGCGGCCTTGAGGTCAGCGAGGAGGAGAAGCGTCTTCACAGAGAGGCCGAGAAGAACCTCAAGGAGGTCCGTATCATCCTATTATCTCACACCGAGGCCTCGCCCTTCTGACGATTCCCCCGCACAGGCAAAGCTCAAGATGCAAAAGCAGGTCAAGGTATGTCCACCACCCCACGGTTCTCCACTCCGCCATGATTCGAACGGAGCCCGGCCCAGGTCCTCCTCCTTGGATCCGGAGACTCCGGAAAGTCCACTATTCTCAAGCAGATGCGCCTCATCCACCGCGTCCCCTTCTCCTCACAAGAAATCGAGTCCTACCGCCAGCTAGTCTTCAACAACCTTACTCATGGCCTCAGCAACGTTATCGACGCCATGGAGGACATGGACCTCGACGTCTCAGAAGAGAACAAGGACCTCGTCCAGATGATACAGGACGCCTCCGATATCAAGGACGGCGAGCCCTTCCCCCTCGAGTTCCGCGATGCTCTCCGGCGGCTCTGGGAGGACCCCAACATCCAGACGGCATACTCGCGCGGCAACGAGGCGGCCTTGCCCGAGAAGTGAGCCCACCTCGTTTCCAGTCCCGTCGGGAGCTGCGCTGATGACGCATCTTTATCCAGCCTGAACTACTACTTCGCGGACCTCGACCGGTTATTCGAGCGTGCCTACGTGCCAAATGAATCAGACATCGTTCACGCCCGCGCACGGACAATTGGCATCACGGAGACCGTCTTCACTCTGCGCGACCACGAGATGCTCATGGTCGACGTCGGCGGGCAGAAGAGCGAGCGCCGGAAGTGGATACACTGTTTCCAGGATGTCACAAGTATCCTGTTCCTGGTCAGCTTGAGTGGGTTTGATCAATGCCTGGTGGAAGACAAGGACGCAGTACGTTCCGAAGTTGCGCCGTCCAGGAACCGTAGTTTGACTGTTGCCCCGCCACAGAACCAGATGCAAGACGCGATGACGATTTGGGACTCAATATGTCACTCGCAATGGTTTAAGCAGACGTCCATCGTAAGTCCCGTCTATGCGCTAGTGATCAGTCTAGAATAGCCGTTCATCCCGTGGCGCATCTAGATTCTCTTCCTCAACAAGAACGATCTCTTCGAGCGGAAAGTACAACATTCCGACATCAAGAACTTCTTCCCAGTGAGCTGTCTTCGATCGCGCCACCGTCGAGACTTTGCATATTGACGCATATGCTCAGGATTATGACGGCGAGGCGGGAGACCCCAAGGCCGGTCGTGAGTACTTTAGGAAACGATTTGCGAGGCTGGCCCAGAAGGCGAACGCGAAGGAGAGGGAGATTTACATCCAGTACGTCATAATCGGATCCCACTCGTTCGACCTCCATTGCGTCGCCCGAACGGCGGCCTTACTGACCTATCTCCACTAAGCGTAACGACCGCCACGGATACGGCCATGCTACGGGTGGTCATGGCCGCTGTTGAAGGTGCGTCCGTCTCTGCCCTCCCACGCTTGTAGCTGACTAACTGTTCGTCTGCAGAGTGAGTGTTCCTGTTCTTTTCTTTGCCCCGACCCCCTTCGCTGCACATATTTGGCACCTTTGCTCCTCTGCACTGCGACGCAATGGCGCTCACGGTGGCACCGTCTTCATTCAGCATCATTCTACGACAGAGCCTTCAAACGGCAGCGTTGATCTAAGTCCCCTTATCGTAACGACCCTACTGGTCCTTAATGCCCGGTGTCATCTACACCTCTATCCCCCTCCTGTCGCACGGCATCAGTATCTATCACCCGCAGCTGTCCATCCGTCATTGTCGTTCTGTTCATGGCACATGTAGCTCCTCCCGCTCCTTCTTTCACTTTGCTTTCGGTTTCTCGGTCTGTTTTGCAGAGTCGTGACCGCTGATGTAACTCATCATGACTTTCTCTATTCTCCCTGGTACCGCCCGACCTTGGCCGCGCTTTCCCCGCCCTGCCACACGCGCGCTCCCTCAAACGCGGAATCGCCTCATCCCCGTTGCTCTGTGGCGCGGACACATTCTCTCAACGACCTTCTGGAAATCGCCTCTCCTGAAATGCTGCTCAATTGGCACCCAACCGCGCGTTCTACAGCACGATCATCAGCAAAAACGTGAGTGCCATTGACTTGCTTGGCTCCTGCGTGGCACGAGGTTCCTCCTTCGGACCCGTGCCCCTCCCGAGCCGCAATGTACGCCACCACCGACGCTGACTGCTGCTCTCCTCCGTCAGATCCGTGAAATCATGTTGTGATCGCGCAGTGCGATCTCCCCCTGGCCGTCCTCTCCCTCATCAGCGAGGACGGCGCCCCTCCGATGCCCAGCCCAGCTCAAATCACACGCCCTGCCCCGTTCCTGGTCGTTCGCCCATGGATGATCGCCGGGGCGCGGTGTATGGGAGCGGGCCAGGCAGGGAACCGGGGAGGGGGACTCGGGGGAGGGAAACGCGCGCGAAGGGAGAGATGAGGTTGTAATTTATACGCCCCGGAGCCAGGGGCAAGGGCGCCCTGGCGGAACAGTGCGGGCTGGGGACGCTTCCTGGCGGCCGGGGAGCATGGCGCTCCGGGCGGTTGGGCGCAGGCGCTCGCGCGCACCCTCTCCGTCGCCAGTCTTCCGTTCGGCGTTTCTCGCGTGTCGCATGGCTGGCCGTTCTGTTCTTCCAGGTTCGCTCGTTCGCATTCGTTTCTTCACTTCCACTGCACCCGCACCCCACCTTCCACTCACACACGCTTTCGTCGCGGGCCTGGTCCCCCTCTACGCCTTCGTCCACCTGGATCCGGATCCGTGTTGCTCTGTATCGCACCCACCGAACTGTCTATTCGCCATCCACTCCTTCCCCCTCCCATCCCCCCATATCCCCCTCTGCCCATCGTATTATTATGCGGGCGCACCCGCTTGCATTAAGTCGCATCGCTCGAACGCTCCCGTGTTTATTCTTCGTATTCCCCTCTCCGCCTCTCTTCCGCCATGTTGCTCTCACGCTTCGCAGTTCCCGCAGTGTATACGTACGCTACACATACCGCCATCCCATTAATTCACCAGCCGCATCTGTCGCACCATTGCAACCCGCGACCCTTGTGCTCCCGCTCCCGAGCCTTCGCAGGCCTTCGCTTGTCCACTCGCCCAGCCGATATCCCCGCAGGTGTCCTTCCGCGTCGCGCGGGGAGCGTCCCGCACCCGCGTAGCGTAGCCGACCAGGAACTAGCAGGGCCCGCTCTTGCATTCATCGGGCAGCCGGCGGCACATGCGATCAGCTGCTTCCTGATGCCCTGGCCTCGCTCGCAAGGGGCGCGCGTGTGTAGCGACTACCAAACGCAACCGCGGCCATGGCGCCGTGCCGGCGTAAACCACTCAATGCATGCGCACGCGCACGCACGTCGGGGAGCCCGTTGATCAGATCTCGGTGCTTCAGATGCGCCCTGCGGACGTCTGTTGGGCACTTAGTATACGACCGACGCATGTGCTGCGAATATTCCGAATGGTCACGCCTGTCCGGGCCTCCGCGACGTCGCGCACGTCCCCGCTAGCCTCGTGAGTCGCACTAAACTCAAATGCAACCCTCTTCCCCGCTGGGGGCGCCACCACTGCGCCACCACCTACCGCCGCCGACGTTAAATTTCGCCATCTACCGATCTGCCGCCCCGGAGTTCCTGGGTTTCCCCGAGCGGGCGTGGCCCTAGCCTAGACTCTGGATCCAGGATATACCGTGACATACATAGCAAGGTCGGGTCGGGTCGTGCACAGCTACTTGGTGCCACTAGCAAAGCCGCATCAGAAACATAGGCGGACATGTACGAAGCCGCCATGTCGACGCCCGCGCATCAGCGTCTGCGTTTCACGGTGTCGATACGGCTGCCATTGCCAAGGGCGGGGCAGCGGCACTAGCAACGCCATGTGCCACAGATGTGCACTGACAACGTGCGAGCCCCTATACTGCGTAGTCTCAGTCTGCCTGCGCAGGGTGGCTGCTGCGCTAAGATGGTATGTTCTGATATGTTCTGACGTGCCCGACGAATGACGCATATATAGCTACAAGTGGAAGGCCTCGTCTTGAGATGATGAACTCACCATTGGCCTCGACATAGGCGAGAGTCGAAGACATAAAAATACATAGGCTAAGTGGGGGTGTGCGCGATACAATGTGATGCAATACAATACAACTGGCCTCAAAACGCCTCTACGTCTCCCATGCGCCTACTGCGGTGTCGCCCCCGAGCCGAACACCTCCGCATGTATCCTGCTCGCGTCCACACCCCGCGCCCGCAGGCCACCAATCGTGTCCGCCATGAACGCCTCCGGCCCGCACACATAGTACTGCGCGTCCTCCGCATCCAGACGGAGCACCTCCCTCGGCACCTTCCCAAGGTCAAGGCGGCCCCTCACATCGAAATCGCGCCCCTCCACAACGCCAGCGCCCGGCTCCGAGTAGAATACATGTGTGCGCACACGGCCAGCATGCGCCTCCCGCACCCTCCGGACATGGTCCCTGAACGCATGCACGCGCTCGTTGCGCACGGCCTGCACCCAGCTGACCTCGCGCTCGTTGCCCGAGTCCGCCCGCACGAGCGTGTTGAGCATCGCGAGGAGCGGGGTGAGGCCGACGCCCGCGGAAAGCAGGACGACTGGCGCGGGCGAGTCGTCGAGGTAGAACTCCCCGAAGGGGAACGCGACCTCGATCGGGTCGCCCTCCGCCAGCGTCGCGTGGAGGAGGTTCGAGAGCCACCCCGGGTGCGCGGCTTGTGTGGAGTCGAGCGCGCCGGAGGGCGCGACGGCGCGGATGCCGGGCTCGCGCTTCACCGAGATACGGAAGTGCTCGGGGTTCGGCGCGTCGGAGAGCGAGTATCTGCGTGCGGAACGGTGAGTGTTCGACTCGAACGGGTGCACGCGGGCGACTCACTGTCTGGACTGGTACACGCCGAGTTCTGGCACAAACTTCTGGACGGAGATGTACTGGCCGGGGCGGTACGGCTCGAGCGGCCTGCCATCCTTAGGCTTGAGGTAAAACGACGTGATCTCGTCGGACTCCTGCACCTTTCTGGCGACCACGAAGTCGCGCCAGCCGACCCACTGAGCGGCCTCGTAGAGCTCGTGCTCGCGGTTGATGAAGATGTGCGCGAGGTTCCAGTAGGCCGCGCCCCAGGCGTCGTAGAGGTCGCCTTTGAAGACGTCGGCGCCGACGACCTGGGTAATGGCCTCGAGGAGGTGCTTGCCGACGATGGCGTACTGGGATGGAACGATGTGGACGGAGGTGTGCTTGTGCGCGATGCGCTCTACGACAGGGAGGATGGGGGTGAGATCCTCGATGTTGGCCGCGTAGGCGTAGACGGCACGGGCTAGTGCCTCTGCCTGAAGGCCGCGCTGTAGGAATAGAAGGATGAAGGTGAGCATACGTGTGTGTTTTAAAGTGATAGAAGTGACTGGCTGACCTGCTGTTTGCTGTGGCTGAAGACGTTCCGCAGGTCGGGATTGGCCTCAAGCATCTGCCTGTAGAAGAGGGTTGTGATGGTCACGCCATGCTCTTTGAGTATGGGGACGGTGGCGGTGATGAGCTTGCGCTGTTCCGGAGTAAGAGGCGGGGGGTGAGGCAAATTCTCGCTGGACTCGATGATCTTGGACATGGCTGCGGTGATATGCAGTGTATTGACTGTGCTGGCATCTTATATGGTGCACAGACTCGCAATATTGTCAGCAGGACCGTGTGGAAGGAGCAGAACGGAACGGGAGAACTGAACGTAGCGAACAGGACGACTGCCTAGAATGGGCCAGTCGTGCCTCTGTGAAGGGAGACGCCCGGCGTGCCCACTGCCGCTCTGCATCGACGCCCGTGCTTCGGCCTCACCTTGACCCTCCTCTGTGTGTGTATGTGAACCGGGTCTCGGGATTGGCCACTCCCCGCATTGCGCAAGCTCGCATTGCGCTTGTCCAAGGCATTCATTGTCATCAATCGACCGCGTCGGCACCCAATGTGACTCCGGAGTCGGAGAGCCCAGGCGGTACTCGCCGTATTCTTCCGACGCTGGATGGATATTGGCATAACATGGGGTCGTTTCACTCTCGATTACTCTTTAGGAGCATGGCGATGTGCTTGGGCTCACTGAAATATTTTTACGCTGCAAGTATACGCATCAGCATAATTTCTGGTGAACGGCTCTGGATCGCGCACTACAGGCGCCTTGTGGAAAGACTCACCGGTATCGTAGAGCAGTGCAGGCTCGCGCGAAGGCATTAAACCCACCCATGGCACTGCGCGAGGATTGAACCTGCTGACATATGCTTTGACGCATTTACATAAATGCCCGCTCGATGCAACATGCACGCGCAACGGGAAGAGCCTTGCAAAAGAGCCTAGGTCAATAGGCGCCTACATGCTCGGAACCTAGAACTCCTGAGCACCTTTCACCGAGTAAGTGCTCACAGTCAACGGACGCACATGCATTTAATAGTGTACTTATTGCATATGTTACAGTATACAAGGTCCACAGGTCCCCGCGCGCCGGTACCCCGCAACTTTGAAAAAGCGAAGCTCGTCGGACGCAATACGCTCAAATGCCCGCGCCACCGGTAACCTCGAGCGTGTGCCCTGACACGAACGACGCGAGGGGCGAGGCGAGGCTGCACAGAAGACCGATCGTTAGCGACCTGACACGTACATGTACACACACGGGAACAGTTGACGAGTGCACTCACAAGAGGACGCCGCCAGCCGCCTCGTCGGGCGTCGCCGCGCGGCCTAGGGGGATGCCCGCGAACGGGTTCGGTCCCTTCGTCTGCCCGGGAATCCCGAGCGCGACCTTCTTCCCGTCCACCTCGATCGTCTCGCCGTTCTCCTTCGGCGCCGTCAACCTGCACAACGCGACCACCCGGGCCATCAGCGTCCATGCTCCAACGACGGTCGCACAGGAGAACATGGCAGACGTACCGGGTCTGGACGAAACCAAACGCGACGGTGTTGGCGCGCACGCCGAAGCCGCCCCACTCTTTGCAGATAGTCTTGGTGAGGCCAATCACCGCCGCCTTCGCCGCGGCGTAGTTCGCCTGGCCGACGTTGCCGTGCAGGCCGGACGTCGAGGAGACGTTGATGACAGACCGGTTCTCCGTGTTGCCCTGCAGACGCTGTCAGTCGCAAAGCCTCCGCGGGCGGCCGGGGTGGACACCCACCTTGATGCGCATATGGGGCGCCGCGGCGCGGATGAGCCGGAAGGGCGCGCGGACGTGCACACGGAGGATGACATCGAAGGCATCGTCGGGCGTCGTGTGCAGCATGCGGTCGTACGTGAAACCGGCGTTGTTCACGATGTGGTTAATCTTGCCGTACTTCCTACAGGCACAAGCGCGGACGCGTTAGGTTCGCTTGACGTAGGACGTGAACGTGCCCGCTGGAAACGCACTTAATTGTGGCAGTAATGACCTTCTCCGGGAAGTCGTCCGCGCCGACATCACCGCCGACAGCGAGCGCGTCGCCGCCTGCGAGCTTGATCTCGTCGACGACAAGTTGTGCCTTCTTCTCGTCAAGGCTGCGGTAGGCGACAATCACGTGGCAGAGTTCAGGGTCGCGACGTCAATACGTGCGCTTGACTGAGGGACAGGAGAAACGCACTCGGTGACGACGACCTTCGCGCCCTCCTTGGCAAACAGGAGTGCTGCGCTGCGACCGATACCCTGAGAGCGTGGGGGTACGCGTGAGTACAGCGCGCTCGGGTGCCTTCGCGACGTCATGCCGCCAGACGCTCGACCAAGCTTACCTGGGCGGCACCTATTGACAAGGGGAACAGAGTTCTCGTTAGCATGATGGCTACCGCCTATTTGGGGCTGCCCCGAGGAGCGCGACGCGACACGTACCGGTGATAATTGCGACCTCGCCGGCTAGGAGGCCGCGGCCGTAGTTGTTAGAAAGATGCCCAGCAACCTGCGCGAGACGGTCGGCCATGTCGTTAATAGATAGCGGCGGGTTAAGGGTCGTTTAAGATGGAGGGGCGCGCGAGAGAAGGAGGTGGTGAGGAGGAGAGGAGGGGTCGGAGAGAGGGGCCTATAACCGGCGCACGCGCATGAGCAGATCCGGCTACCCCGCATTCCCCGGCCGGTCCGGCGCGCATGTTTACGCCTCCCCCGCATTCCGCTCGCGAGTTCCCCGGCTCTCTCTTCCTTCCGTCCACCTCGTCTGACGTCTTTGTCTCAACTTTACGAGTCCTACGGCCTGCGTGATGCGCACGAGACCCCTGCTTGTCTGCGCTAGATCACCGGTCACGCCTCATGCACCTTCCGGCCGCGCCCCTCCGGTTTCTCATGCGTAAGGCTGGAACGCTTCGGACCCTACAAGCACCGTAGAGTACGGGATTTAATCACCACGTAACTGCCGCAGAAGCCAGGGACTGGGTCAGCACGGACACGAGGCATGAGAGAGTACGTTCAATAAGTTCTACCCACTCACCGTATCCAATCCTACGAAGTGGTAGCACACATCACAGGAACCCACTTTTGCCAGAACCAAACCCGTCTCCCAAGCCCTTCGCCTCGCGGATGAACTTGTCCCGCGTACTGTCATCCATGAGTTCACCCCCGAGCCCCATATCTCGGTCGTAGTCCCAAAAGACGGGATGTTCGCACTTGTCCCCTTCCCGCGCTTTCTCGGCCTCCTGTGCTGCAGACACACGCTCGTGAACGTTGCCGTTGCTTAAGCCCAACCCACGTACAGCCGTTTTGCTTCCGAGACGGGGATCAAACAGAGACATCTGCGAGAACGTAGGGCCCATCACTTCTACAACCTAACATATGTGAGAGCTAGTGTTAATTAAGTGTGCAACGTTGCCCAAATGCTTGTGGTCATGAAGCATCAGCAGCGGAAGGGACTGAGAAGAATGGCCGAATACAAGCGCAACTTCGGCTTAAAAGACATCCAGGCTCCTGCTGGTCTCACACCACTCACTCGTGCGCTTGCAGGACACAGACATGACTTCTGGTCGGGCGTGTATAATCGAGGCCAGTTGGTTCGACCCTTGTCGGCTCGGGTACGATGACATATGGAGCGGCGATACGCCTGGAAAAGTACCAGGATAGACTCTGACCTGCGCTCGGCGTTGAGAAGCTGGCCCGATTCAAATTCGTGAGCCAGTCCGGGCGCGTCAAGAAGAGTCACCTCTCCGAGCTGTACGTACTGTACTAGCGCTGCCTGATGCAGTACGATTTGCAAACTACTGACGGCATATCATAGGTTGCAGGAGGCATTCCTCGACGTCTCCCCCATTTCCCACCCAGAACTGCGCGCAAACAGCCATGTCGACAGAAGCGATCCCAAACGAAGTCCTAGACTGCATCCTCGACTACACGCTTACCATTCCCACCACGACATTCGAAGCTTGGCGCGAACAGCACACCTTCGCGACTACTCCTACTTATGCTGCGTCAATCGGCGCCGTCCTGGCAGTCTCAAAACGGTGGTACGACATCGGCATTCCCCTGCTGTACGAGTCCGCCATCCTGCGCACCCGGGGCCAGGCCGAGGGATTCGCACAGGCACTGCGCAACCCACGCCTAGGGCCACTCAAACTAGGCCTTCGCGTCCGCCGCTTGCGCATCGAGAGCGGGTACAGCAGCCTCGCCAAGATCCTGCAGGGCGTCCCCGGGGTCACCCATCTCTTCCTCGGCCTCAATCTCGTCAACACAGACACAACCCAAGGGCTCCAGCGGGCACTGAAGAAGATCAACCCATCACAACTATTCTTGGATCGCCTGCAGTGGTCGCACAATCTGCAGTTCGAGCTCACGCTCCACAAGGCGCTCGCCGTCGCTCTGTCTGAATGGACACACCTTGTACGCTCGTCCCGCTGCCGACGAATGTCCCGTAAGTATATGCACTCACATCCGCCTGCTTTGCGCAGAAACGCATCGACACCAGCCCGGACACCGTCATTTGGCCAGTCCTCCTCCAGCCGCTGAGCAAGGCGCCAGCGCTGGAGTATGTGTGCCTCCCCGCGTCGACGGCGACGCACAACATCGACGGTGACGTGTTGGAGGCGATATCGCGCAACCCCTGCGTGAAGATAATCCATATCCCGAAGGCGGACCACCGCATCGTAGTATCTGCACTGCAGGCGCGAACCGATCGCGTACCAGAGAAGCTCCACATCGGGAGTGGAAAGGAGTGCGCGCTATGTGTCTCCGCTTTCGGGCATCTCTCGCTGATATGATTCTTCGCAGCATGGTATCCATTATGAACTTTCCGATCAGTGTTATCAAAGAGAACCCAGGGCTTCTGCCCGACCTGCCGGATAAAATATGGGAACGCATCCTCAGGCTGGCAACAGAAGAATGCGCCTACAATCTGTTAGGGCTCAAGAAGAAAGACCAATTGAGGGCCACAAATGAGCCCGTCAACCTGACCCGGAGAAGCATACTCCTATTGTCTAAGCGCTTCTATGTAAGTGCAACTGTTAGCAGAACGCTCCCCAAGCAGACTGACGGACACGCGAGCCAGCGGCTGGGCCTCCCCTGCGTGTATGGCATCCCGCATTTCCTCTCAAAGCATACCGTACAGTCTGTGACCAGGTTCATGGAACGGATCCGCTCATCTAGTGCGCTCGCAGACCTCGTTCGCGTGCTCTATTGCGAGAACCTGCGAGAACCGCTGCCGGTCCCCGTCCTCCTCAGGAACTTGGTCCACGTGTCTCAGCATTTCCGACTGTTCCCGACGCTCGCGGCGCTGCCCCCGGACGATCAGAGCTCTCCGTTGCAGTGGATGGAACAGAAATTGACTGGAATGGAGCTTATATCACCCACGATATTCCTCAAGTTATCGCAGCTGCAGGCGATTATATTGCACGGGTGCCGGGTGGATGGCGGAGGTACAGGAGAACTTGCTGACGCTTTGCCAAGACTTGTTAGCCTAGGCCTGACGAATGTGGACGCTAGCCTCCTATGACGTTCAGATGGTACAAATAATGAAAGTCTCCCACGCGGAATAATCGACATCAATCCCCCACGGGAAACGAATAAGCGCCCGGTGCTCTTTCTGGTGCAAAGTCCGTAGCGCCCGTCCGGAAATGTCCGGCCACTGCCCCGACCATTGCGCCCGACGTGCCCGACGCCCTCGACGCTGTCTGCGGCGGTGGCGGCGGCCTTGGGAGCTCTATAAGACACTATCTAATATCGTAAAATAAGCGGAATGGCTAAGCCAAAGGTAAGGTCGCAAATACTGCCATATTTGGTAGTGTACCGGTGAAGCGGTCCTCGCCGTCGGCAACGACGAGCGCGCTGTCGGGGACGATGAGCGCTGACCTCAGGAGGAGGGGGCGGCCATCGTCGGAGCCTATCCCGGGATCTTCCGATCGGATCGAGACCTCCGAAGACCGGCGCTTATGGTAACTGCCCCTAGTTTGGGGTTTCGTAATCCGTGGGATTGCCCGTTTACCGTGGGGGATTGGTCAATTATCCGTGGGGGGGAGTTTTTACCGCGGGGGGGAGACTATTATTTTTTGTACACTCTGAACGTCATAATAATACAAGGCTTCCCCCCACGGTAAAATCATCCCCCCCACGGATAATCGACAAATCCCCCACGTTAAACAGCCAATCCCACGGATTACGAACCCCAAACTAGGGTCATCTACCATAAGCGCCGGCCTCTAACGGTCCCGACCTGGCCGGAGAATCCCGGAAAAGGCCCCGATGACGGGCGCACGTGCCTCCTGAGGTCAGCGCTTACCGTTCCCCATAGGGCGCTCATCGTCCCCGACAGCGCGCTCGTCGTTGCCGACGGCGGCGACCGCTTGGGCGGAGGCCTACCAAATTTGGTAGTACCTGCTACCTTACCCTTGGTTAAGGCCAGGGAGCTTAATTTCGGTAATTACGCTTCATTTTGAATGGTAAATAGTGTTATATTGAGTTCAAATGACCGCGGCCATCGCCCCAGGCAGCGTCGAGGGCGTCGGGCACGTCGGGCGCAATGGTCGGGGCAGTGGCCGGCCATTTCCGGACGGGCGCTACGGACTTGTACACCAGAGAGGGAATGGGCGCTTATTCGTTTCCCGTGGGGGATTGATGTCGATTATTCCGCGTGGGAGACTTTTATTATTTGTACCATCTGAACGTCATATATTATTTGTACACTCTGAACGTCATATACTGTTGTCAACCTGTGAACACGAAGCCCACGCGATCATGCATGCAGTGCCCATTACCTCCAAGATATGAAGATAGGTGACGCGTGGTACGACTTCATCCGCTTTCTCGCCGCGCGCCGGACGCAGCTCCCCGCGCTCACTGAAGTCCGCGTCGGCACGATCGACTGGCCGCTCGTGGAGTACGTGTACCCCTCGCGCGCAATCCGTCGACTGCGCTCTTACACATTGCTGGACAGGTCGGAGACGCGGGGGTCGATGGCCATCTACGTCGCGTGGTTCTTGAACGCAGAGGCGGGCCTCGCGCTCGCGGATAGCGCGGGCAGGCGGGTTCACCGGCTCGCGCCTGTCCCACTGAGCGTGAGGAGTAAGCAGCGGTGCGTTGCGTACGGAGATGAAATGAATCGAGAGTAAAGTGCAGCGTTGAACGTTCGTTGAACCGGCATTCGATGATGATGATTTGCCTGTTGTGAAGGTATACTGCTCCATGTGAAGTCATGCGCATGCCTGAATATGAAGCTGGGTGGCAAAGTACCAGGGGAAACCTGAGCTTCGAGACCACGGTGGATGTGCCCGGAACGGCCCATTGGCACGGTAGCGAGTCGTCGAGTCGTGAAGGTGTGTTGCCAGCTCGTACCGATATAGATATGTTGCGCTTTGCTCAAGCCTGAAACTGAAGTCAGTGGACGTGTGGTGCTGTCTATGCAACTTGTATAGGCGGAGCTGAGGGACATGGCTACAGCCATTGACGAATCGTCGTAGTAGTAGAGTACATGCAATAACAAGTGATACATACCGATGCTGTCCAACCGTACATCTCCGTACACGTCACAGGAACCCACTTTTGCCGGAACCAAACCTGTCTCCCAAGCCCTTCGCCTCGCGGATGAACTTGTCCCGCGTACTGTCATCCATGAGTCTTCCCCCGAGCCCCATGTCCCGGTCGCGGTCCCAGAATGCAGGCGTTTCGTCCTTCTCGCCTTTTTCGGCCTCCTTTGCTGCAGACACACGCTCGTGCTGCTTGAGTAATGCAGCACCACGTACAGTTTTCTATACCACAGACTGGGTGAGACGTCTCTCACGTGCGCGAAATATAGTATCACGTACCGTGTGTTCTTCCACTCCCTTCCGGACCTCTTCCTCATATTTCCGCCGTTTCCGCGCGTCGGCGTCCTCTTCTACGGCACTGACATCCGTTGCTCGTCGACGTTTTCCGGCAACCTCATCGGCAATACGCTGTTGGCGCTGTGCAGGCGTCTCTGTCCAGAGAGAATTGTCCGCGTCGCGCGAGGGTTGAGCGGTGCGTGCGAATTGCCGTCCTTTCGTAAGCTTTGTTGGGTCAATGGCTAGGAGTAGCTTAGTGCCCTGCGCGTTAATGATACGGGGTCGGACTTACAGCCAAGGAGATCGGACGATGACGGAGGAACAAGCATCCATTCGTCTCGTTGAAGTGCCTTCGGTTTTGACGCTTCCTGAAGTGAGGTCAGCACCTTGGTTTATGCGTGCACTTGTAGTCTCCGGCGCAGTGCGACTACAAGCGATTCCGCGATGCCTCCATGCAGCTCCATGCACTAGAGATTGGTTCTCCCAATATAATACGCAGACATACCTCAATCCGTTTCCTTCTCCGCTCCTCCTTCTCCAAGAACTCCTGCACGCCGTCTTTCTCCTCAGCAACATACCCCTGCGGCAGCGGTCGCGGGCCCACGTCGTCATCATCGTCATCGTCGTCGTACCACCGCCCAGTCATAGACGGCGGGAACGTCGGCCCAAGCACTTTCTTGGCTGTCGAAGCACGGGCAGCCGCCAGGTCCGGAGGTAGCTGAGGTGCATAGTCGTCATCATCGTCCTCTTCTTCCTCTGCGGCGGCAGCAGATGCAGTGGGTTTCGAAGGGCCGGCTGTGAGATGTGAGGGTATTTGCGGACCCACTGGTGCGGGTGCGGGTCCCTCTTCTTCTGAGCTTTCGTCGTTCCGAGACGAAGACCCGGCAAGGACGTGTGCGGGAATGTCGGGCCCAATCATTTCTGCAACCTAGTACTTATGAAGAATAACCGTGATTCAGATGCTGTCCAGTAGTGGCTTGAGGTCGTGAAGGAGCAGTAGCAGTGGATGGACTCGGAGGGATGGCTTCCTGCCAGGGTGGCTAAAGACAAGCGTAACTCTGGGAAAGACGCGCGGGGAGCGCTTACGGCCGTCCGGACCGATACTCCGGACGGTGTCTTTGACCGCGGGATCGACGCGAGCTTTGGGCCGTCCTCAGTGCTGCCTCCTGCCACAACCACTGGTTTCCAAATTACAGGGCAATCGTCGCTCAAGGACTTCGTCTGTACGGCGCGATATCATATAGCGGGTTGGTATGTGAGTGCCATAACAAATTCAACCACCGGGACGGACACCATGTCTGATTCTCGGGATGCCCTCATCAGCGCGCGTGCCTTCAAGTTCCACCAGTCTCAGAGGTAACTCAAGCGACCGTACAGGGAGAGGCCGTGGCCATATGAAAAGCCCCTGCTTGCGCGTAAAGCTCCCCCGCGCACAGGCCATACGTACCCCCAAAATGACAACTTGAACGGAGGGTGGACGGAACGACGGCCAGACCGACACTTGTGCTGCATGTCCCGATACAAACTCCGAAACTCAATTTCTTTTCTACTTGGACGCCCTCGTATTGCAGCTGTTATCAGAACGATAGGCCCCCTCCGAAAAAGTCGCAGAGAGCGGAGTATCAAATGGATGACTAATCCGGTGGCGCGGCGCGGGGCAGACCGCGCGCCCTCCTACCGCAGCGCTCGCTGTTGCTGGTCAACCACACGCTGCTCGTCGCTCTCTGCCCACCGCTCACTGCTCACTAGTCCCTGCTCGTCACCCGCCATGCGACGCCATGTACCCATGGAAGTCCACGATATCTCTCTTAACATGTCACATCGTGACTGTAACGAGGCTTTATAGCGACGTGGCACCCGCCCATCCCCCACCTTCGCTCACCACTCCACGACCCACTTCCATCGCCCCTCTTGCCATGTCTCCCTCGCGCACGACTGGACATGCAACCCCCACTACTACATATCCAGCCTCGCTCTTTGGGTAGCTCGGAGGAGGCTAAGAAGCTCGCAAAGGCCGATGAGCAGTGACACGGCCTTTTTACAGGGCTGGTGCGTTTTTTGACACTCTCGCAACGATCACTCCAGCCGTGAGCTGAATACGTATGACCTACTGCGTGGGTGGCAGCCTCGTCATGGCATGAGTATATGTGATTGTGAGTACGCTCAATTCCCGAAGGCCCTCTTTCCATGCCGAGACTGGTAGCACGGTATGTCTTCCATTCACAGTCTCCTTTCAATCCGAAGCTCTGTAAGTCCTGTGCCCGCCGCCTTAAAACACCATTTCCCGGTGCCCGTGCTTGTCGAATGACCCTCGAGTGTCGGGTTCGTACTCCCAGTTGTTTCCCCTTTTCTGACGTCCCTACTACTGTCATCTATAGCGTTGTAGAAACCGACGACGACGCCATTTTGTAGTCTCCGTACAGCACTGTTTTTTTGTCTTGAACACAGTATAGAAAAATATTTGATCTCCGCTCGAATTGCCTCTGTGTGATTTATTTTACGAGGGGCCTATCGTTCTGATAACAGCTGTGACTACGTTTAGACATCCCCATGGTCCCTTACACTGCCATCATGTCTCCTTTTGCGGACTCCTTGGAGCCAACGATCCCGTCTCGCATCGGTGCTGGCAGCTTCGCCACTGTCTTCGCCGCCCCGGGCCACCCTGTCGTTTTCAAAGTCGTCCACGTACAGGAACACGCTGCTCAGATCCTGGCCGAATACGAAGTCCTCCACTGTGTCTATGGCCTCCGCAATTCCGACTCCATTTTCGCCCTCCCTCGCGCGCTCGCCTTCTATGACCCCGAGACGGATGACCTCCGCTACCATCCGCCCTCGCCGAATGTAGGACGTCCTCGTCGACCCCGTCAGGCTCCGAATCGGGCGATGTTCGACGGCTTGCCTGCTCGAGCATGCTATGTGATGGATCGCGTTGGTCCTCTCCCGAGACACCTCGGAAAACTCATCCGCTCGTCAATGTATCCAGCAAAGACGGTCTTGCCTGAAACCTCTATCCCCCTTTTGTGCCGTCTCTACCTCGGGGAGTTGCGCCCCTCCCCATTCGTCAAGACCAGCAACTTCCCCATCGACGTCGCAAGCTATGGTCTCTTGGTGGATAACTTTCCCGAAGACCTTCTTCCGCTAGAAGTAGTCGCGCAAGGCATCGGCGAAATGCTCTCGAGAATCCACTGGACGGCCGGCTACGACGCCCGCGATATCGAGTTCGTGATGGGAGGCGACGCGTTCGGCGTGCGGTACTACATCATCGATTTTAATCAGGCATTTCTATCGCACTCACTCGTATGTGCCCTTTCTCATGTTTTTGAAGATGCGCGCGTTCGACAAGGACCGGGACGACGTGGCCCTGCTGGCTGACGCGTTCTTCTCCAACGACCCTTACTACCCACGGCCTACACCTGGAGACCAATTGTACGAGGAGTTCAAACGATCGTACGTCGGTTCCTGCCCAGCGAAGCACCTGGCAAGAGCGGAGTGTTTTTTCGGCGCGATCGAGGACCGCCAGGCGGCGAACAGGGCGGCGACCCAGCGCAGTTGCCTCGCTTAAAACCTCCATGTATATGCCTGTATGTCTGTATAAGTATCGTATGCCTGCATATGAAGACGGAACGCTTGATGGGTTATGTACTACGTTATTAGTAGTAGAGGGGTATGGCGAATGCAAGCAGCGGATTACTTACAAAGTATAGAGTGACGTCAGCACGCGTCGTGGTCACTGTAAGACGCGTCGCGCGACCACGTGCACCCAGTAATTACCTCCGCCCGATAACGATCTGCAAGTACCCCGCGACCTCACAAGCTCTGCGACTGTATATCGAGCGCGTAGCCAAACCAGCTCAGATGGAAGCCGTAGCTGAAGAATTGTCTCGGTATCTAGTAGACCGTCTGAAAGAGTAAGCCCTCGTTCAAGAAAGACAAAATATCTGCAGCACTCACTTTCGCCGCATTAGCACGCCCCCCGACGGCCGACTTCTGGTGGGCATCGCAGGCGTACCCGCGTCCGGCAAGTCCACCCTCGCACACCTCATCGTCGAGCGCGTCAACGCCGCCATCGCCGCGTCGTCTGGACATTCTCCTGCCGATAACGCTATCGGCGCCGCGCCGTCCGACAAGCCCGTAGCGGTCTTCATCGGTCTCGACGGCTGGCACCTCACCCGCGCACGGCTCGACGAGTTCCCGGACCCCAAGCTCGCGCACGACCGCCGCGGCGCGCACTGGACGTTCGACGGGGACGGATACGTCGCATTCGTGCGCGCGCTCCGGGAGCCATTAGCCCCGACAGCGGCTTCGAGCGAACGGCCCCAGGTTGTCTATGCACCGTCCTTCTCGCACGAGAAAAAGGATCCGGTGTTCGACGCGATACCGGTATACCCACATCACAGGCTGGTGATCATCGAGGGCCTGTACACTTTCCTCGCCATCCCGCCATGGTCGGCGGCGGCGGAGCTTCTGGACGAGCGGTGGTACGTTGACATTGCCGAGGACGAGGCCGAGAGGAGATTAGTCAAGCGACACGTGAAGACCGGTGTAGCCAGGGATTTGGAGGAGGCAGTGTGGAGGTCTAGGGAGAACGATGCACCAAGTAAGTTTCACTCACGCAGGACGTGCCACGGAGACTAATGCGCGATTTAAGACGGACGCTTCTTGCAAGAGAACATGATGAAACCAACACGAACTATACCAAGCATCGAAGATCCCCGTCTAGATCCTGGACAGTGGCGGACTCAAGGTGCAGGGGATGAGTGATGACATTGGACGAACGAGGACAGAAGGGGTATGCCCTGGATGGTAACTGTAGGAGTTGCACAGAAGACGGTGATGAGTTGATTGTACGATATGTTGCAACAGAGAGCGCAGAGAGCGATATGGATACAGGGGTATACGTTCCTGGTGATACATCTACGCGCAGGCTTGACGCTAACGGGGGTTATTCGTGTCTACCTTCCTCTCCGCGGTCACTATGGGATGTCAGTCACTTTCGGTTAGTGTATACAGGACTAACGTCACTCACCCCATGGCCTTCTGTCCATAGGACACTGCTGTTTGGACGCAGCTGTTCCAATCCACTGTAGTAAGCAGTGCATGTGGAATACATGCGTGCACTCGCCCCAAACTATCACACGACGCGTCGTTAGTGACAGCATTAAACAGAAGATTAGGTACGCTGCTTACTCAATGGACAGTCGTCTCCTGGCATCTTACAGGACGGACAACATCCCTCGAAGGCTACGCGGCATATACCGCACACATCGCCTTCACCGTCGTCGTCCGGATCGTTATTGTGGCCCGTGTCCCATCGCCACTGCGCGATTCCATGCCAGCTCTTGATGTGCACTTTCATTTGACGCGTCGATATGAGGAAGTAGATAGAGGAAGAGAGAGGGACGTGTGGCGGAGGCGTGTTGTGGTTGTGGTTAGAGGAGAGGCGTTGTTTACGCGTGTGTACGCGTTTCTTACAGATTGATCACGCCTCCGCGACAAGGGCCATGGTATATCATCTATCAACGTTTCCTGAGCTCAACAACTCCTCGTTTTACCGGCTTGTTTTGTTCATTTTATTGTTGAACACAACCAACACACAGAAAGCCCTCAAGTTGATCGCGAAGGAGGTGAGGAATACACAGCCATTTTGAGATGCTGTCCTCCTCCAGTCACGTGCATCGGCTATGTTTCTCGGCATGCTCGCCGCAGCCTCGGGCGGCAGAGGCGGCGGCACACAGTCTTTACGACACAGCACGATGAAGTACTCTCTCTTGTCGTCTCTCCATCACAACTACACTCTTCCGAATACTGCTCGCACGCAGATATAGCAACTTCTGGGAGATCGCGCGCATCTATCTCGGCTGTATCTTGTGCTACTCTCCAAATTACTCCAAATTGGGCCTCCTGTGTCTACGCTTCGTCTCTCTCATCTGCTACTCTTGCTCGCGATGGCTAGCTCATCCGCTGGAAAGATCTTGAAGCGAGCAGACCCATCCACGATCCATGACAAGTTCCTCGTGGGCTACCAAGGCTGGTTTACCTGCGCAGGAGACGGCGAACCCGTCGGACCTGGCCACCACGGCTGGCTTCACTGGTTCAACTACCCCATACCAGACGGTGGGCGGCCTAACACCGACATCTGGCCTGATACTTCAGAGTATACGCCCTCGGAACTGTTCCCCGCCCCAGGGCTGAAGTATGCGGACGGCTCGCAGGCCTTCCTCTTCTCGTCGCGCCACCCGAAGACGGTGCAGCGACACTTCAACTGGATGGCACAGCACGGCGTCGACGGCGCGCTTTTGCAGCGCTTTCTAGGTCAGACCGATCTGGAGCAGGGAAACCACGGAATACGGAACATGAGGGATGAGGTCGGCGATAGGGTCATGGAGGCCGCGGAAAAAGAGGGACGCGTCTTCGCGATCATGTACGTATCTCATACCCCGTCGCATGCGATGCTCAATACAGATGCTTCTTGCGTACCGCAGGTACGACGTATCGGGGGTCACGCCCGACCGCATCCAGCGCGTGCTCGAGCAAGACTGGATACACCTGATCCGCCGCAAGGCCATCCTCGACAGCCCCGCGTACCTCCGCGAGCAGGGCCGCCCCGTCGTCATCCTCTGGGGATTCGGCATGTCCGACGCGCACCACTCGCCCGCGATGGTTCGCGCCGTGACCCGCTTCATCCGCGAGAACACGCCCGGGGGCGCGTACATCATGGCCGGGGTGCCCGCACACTGGCGCACGAGCGTGATGGACGCCGACCCGGACCCGGAGTTTCTCAAGGTGTGGCTCGAGGAGTTCGACGCGCTCTCTCCGTGGACGATCGGACGGTACCATGACGAGGAGGGCGCGGACCGGTTCGAGCAGGAGAAGATCAAGGGCGACGCGGAGCTGATCAAGCAGCACAACGAGCGGTGGGAGAGCAATCGGGGCACGATGCGGAAGATTGACTACATTCCTGTGATCTTCCCGGGGGGTTCGGTAAGTAACGCTAGAGTTTGCTCGCCGGCAGGGCGTGTAGCTTACCGATTTATCAGGGGCACAACCTTTCGGAGGGCAAGTGGGGGTGGAATGACGCCCCGCGCAAGGGCGGGCACTTCATGTGGCGCCAGCTGGTGAACGCCAAGCGGCACGGCGTACGTACAGTCTATGGCGCGATGTGGGACGAGTGAGCGGCATTCTTCCAGCACAAGGGAGCCTTTGCTTACACGTTTCGAAGGTATGACGAAGGTACGGCATTCATGCCAGTCGTATCGCACAAACGGCAACTACCGGTGCTCGAGACGCACCGCTTCATGGCCTTGGATGAAGACGGTTTCGATTTGCCCCCAGACTGGTCAGTGATGACCCGTGATCCGTATACGAATGGTACTCTGACTGCCGGTTCAGGTATATGCGCATATGCGGATTCGCAGCGGAAGGTTTGCGTGGGGAGCGCATGATTCATGACACCTTTCCGTCGAAGGAGCTGCAGGACTACTGGTCCACCCGCCCGCGGTACGAAGAGACCCCAGCGGCGAGTGCTGCAGGAGCCAGCGGGAGCGGTGATAAGGGTGAGACGTGGGAAGAGTGGGAGAAGCTAGCGGCAAAGCAGGACTCGGATGAGCCCCCACCACCACCGTATAGTCTAGAGGTTGACGAAGCACAACCTATCGCTCCCCCGGCTAGCACTAGCGGACCACCTCCAGTACCGCTTGAGCGTCGACCAACCCTACCAAGTGCTTCGCAATCGCAAGGGCCGCCCCCTCCGCCGTTATCAACACGACCTGCTCCCCCTCTAGTAAGTAGCGGATCCCGGCCTCAGAGCTTGCACAATTCGCATCCGGTATCGGAGCCGCACGCATCCTCGTCCCAAGAAATCCCGGTTCTGCAACGTTTCAGCAGCCTATCGGTGTCGTCCCCACCGACCTCTCCCCCCGCAGACCATGCTTCGTACGGACGCCATTCACACTCCCCGTCACCTCGGCCGGTATCCCCGGCCCTCTCGCATCAGTCGCACCACTCTCACCACTCGCACACGTCGTCGCACTCGGCCCCCGCGCCATATCTTCCGCCGCCATCAGGGCCAGAGTACGCTCCACATTTCCCGACTCCCTCGCCTCCGAACAGCGCTCCTGGGCCGTGGACGCAAGCGGCATGGCCACCGCCGGAGTGGGGGGTTCCTCAGAGCCATGTCACAACTTACCCCCAATATCACAAGAGCGAAGCATATCCCCAACATCACCAGAGCGAATCCTACCCGCAACACCAACAGGATGAACCACAATTCGCCTCAGAATACCGGGCCGGATACAATCCTGGGTACGCCCCGGGCTACCCACCTGCCAGTCCACCTCCGCCTCCGCCCTTGAGACCCCGGCCATCGACGACGTCCCATCATTCACGTCCCCCGCCGGGCCCACCTTCGCCTTACGGCCACGGTCCGAGCGAGCCCTCCTACAGCAGCGCCGGCGGTTTCGCGTTCCCCGAAGCACAGGCCTACGGGCCGCCAGACAGCAGCTACTGCCCCGCTCCGCCCGCACACTCCCCCTACCCTCCCCCATCTTCGTACCCTGGTAGTAGTACAGTTCCTGGCCCAGGCAGCCCGCACGCACATCTCTTCCCGGCCGGGCCAGGACCAGACGCGTACTCGCCTGGCCCGGGGGCGCCACCCCCGCCACCACCACGTAAGTGCCCGTTCTTCTAGCTCAGCGCGCGCGCAGCCGATCGCCGCGCTGGGCCCGCACGAAGACGAATACTTACCCTGCGCACGTCGATCTTGGCAGGTCCGTACCGCACCCCCGACTACTATCATCCGGCATCGTCGGAGGGACAGGGCGCGGGGTACCGCCCGCCTCCCCCGCCGCGGCCGCCTTCCCATCCCGCGTCGGGGTATTCGGGGAATCAAGGCGTGAGCGGGGGTGGGGCGCCTGCGATGTCCTCCGGCCCGCTGGGGAGCGCGTTCAATCTGGTAGGGAACGTCGCGGGGCAGGGTGCGAAGACGCAGCTGCAGAATCTTGCGAACTGTACGTGGGCTCTGTGTTATGTCTGCGGTTCCGCACTGATAGTTTACTTCGTGTCTCGCTCCCAGCTGGCTCGAAGTTGTTTAGCAAGTACCGCAAGTAAGAACCGGGAACCCAATGATGTGTGTGCGTTACGACTGTACATGTGACGATATATGTAGCGTAGTACAAGCAGAGATGCCTATTATTGTATCCATTGCTGTAGCCGACCGCCAGGAGGTACTCGACTCGTCCGTTGCGAGTCCCGCAGTCTAGCTAGCCCCGATCGGCGGGCACCGTCCGAGAGCATATTAGGTGTAGAGCGTACTAATGACTAGCAATATACGACGGAGATATGAATAAGTACAAGGGGGGGGGGGGCGCGGGGTGCGCAGTGCGAGCCTACATATAGCAATAGCGCGGAAAGATTGGTATAAGATGGAGCACGCGGAACCCGAACAGAAAATGCATCGGAGGAGATAATGGCCGACCCAGCGTGCGCGTATACGTAGTGCGCTGAGAGGCCGAGCCGAACAGGAGCAGAACAGCAGCGGGGCACTGGCAGCAGCAGCGGCAGGCCCCGGGCCCCGTCGCCATAGCAGGAACGGCGGCGTCGGCGGTGTCAACGTCGGGGAGCGCGGCGAGGTACTGCGGTTTAGAAAATGAGCAGCTGCCCGCCGCTCCTGTTTGCGACGTTGGTGCCCATGAGGCCGGGCCCGGGCAGGCGGCCCTGCCAGCCGCGCGGGTGGTACGGGTTTGCGCCGGTGTTCTCGTCGAACGAGTCGCGCTCCTCGATGTACGTCCCGTTGTTCTCCCGCAGCGGGCGCACGGGCGGGAGCGGCACGGGCGTGCCCTTCGCGAGCGGGGTCAGGTCGAATGCCTTCAGGCTCTCGGGCACCCACAGGCTCGGCGAGGGCGCGCGCCGCGCACGCTTCCGCGAACGGCTCTGGCGCGGCTCGGACGCCGACGCCTCCGTCTCGGGCATGTTCTCCTCTGCGGACGCCGTCTTGCGTTTGCGAGCGGTGCGACGGGGGACGGGTGTGGCCTGAGCAGGGACTACGGGGGTCTCTGTGATAGTTGCGTGGGGCGCTTGGGCAGTCGAGTCTGAGGTGGAGGCGACAGGAGCGGAGGCCTCCGCGTCGCTAGATGTACTAGGGCTCGCGGCTGCGGCCTGCGACGGGGAGCTGCTGCCCGCTGCGGGCGCGGGCGCGCTAGCGCCGGGGTGGGCAGCGCGGCAGGTCTTCGCATGGCGGTTAAGATTGGACGCGACGCCGAAGCGTCTCCCGCAGCTCTCGCACGCGAAGGCTAGGGGGGCAAGCGCTGTCAGTGGGGAGCGCGCGCGTGCGCCCGGCAGGCCGCGTACCTTTCTCGCCCGTGTGAACGAGGAGATGCTGCAAAAGCGGCCAATCAGCGCACTGCGCGAGCCAGCCGGGCGTGCGCCGCGCGGGCGAGGGGCTCACCTTCTTGAGCGTGCTGGGTCTGCGGGGGCGCGGTGAGTGTCATTCAGGCTCGCGCAGGGGCGCGCACGACGCACCGATCGAAGGACTTGTGGCACATCCAACAGTGGTGGATCTTCTTTTTGGCGTCCTTTGCGCGCTGCTGCTCCTCGGGGGGCGTGGGCTCGCGTCCGCCGTCTGAGCCGCTGCCGGTGTCGTCGTGGCGGGAGCCGGAGTCGTTGGAGGAGGAAGCGGCGGGCTGGCGGGAGAAGTAGCTCGGCAGGGAGATCGCCATTGGGGGCTCGAGGTCGTCTGGTTGTGGGAGGGCCGGGGCGGAGGCCGACGGGGCTTTATATTGTTGATAGGCAGCATGGGCGGGGTAGGGCGCGTGTGGAGCTAGGGACGCTGATGCGGTGGAGGGATACGGGTAGCCACTTCGAGCGACAGCGGGCCCGTGGGCGTAGGTGGGGAGGCGCTGGGGGAGGAAGAGGCTGTGGTCATGCGGGGGGAATCCAAGGGAGAAGGCGAGGGGCGTGTGGTGGGCATGGAACGGTGCTGGTGGCGTTTTGTACAGGTGGTAGGACGTCGACGGCGAGCCAGAGGGGAGGTTGTGCATGTCGACGCTCGAGCGCTGGCGGACGCGTCCGGGGAGGGATCGGCTGAGGCTCGTGGTGCGCGGGCGGGTGCTAGGGGTAAGCGGGTTATATATCCCATCGAGCGGTATGCGATTTTGAATTCAAGGAAGCACGCCCACGTTGTCAGCAATGAGGACCCGTACCTCAATCGACGGCTTATGCAGGGAGACGGAGATCGAGGCTGGGTGGTCAATCCGCCGGCCTCCATGGCGCTCGTCCCCTTCGCAGCGCCCGCGCCAGATCCAGCACCCCATTCAAATCTGCATGTAACACTCCCTCGGGACGCCCCTGCTCACCCCGCGTCCTCGACAGACGCGCTGATAACGCGCACCCTAGCTATTGCGGGCCAACGGCTGCACCGACCGCGCTCGCACGGGAAGGTCAGCCGGTTCATTTGAGGGCGCAGCGACATTCCAATAGCGCCAAACGCTGGGTCCGTCCGCCGCAGATTGGCCTGCACACCCATATCAGGGCACGCGCAGGCAGCCCGTCCTGCGCGCGCTGTGTTCTGCAGGCACGGACGCATGACCAGAACACAACATCGTGCCCGCGCTGGGCCCCTCTGCAGCCGACGATCCATCAGCGGGCGACGCAAGAGGCAGGAGCGAACGACCGACAGATACGCACTCATTACGTGAGTGTACCGTACCCGGCTCGAAGCCTAGCTTGAAACGCAGCGGGGCAAAGACGCACTCCAGGCCAGGGACGAACTTGGGACGGTGCTCGGTCGTCGTCGGACGCACGTCTGCTCGTCGCACCCGCATGCGGAACGTAGACGCCCGTCGCTCAATACTTTTGTGACAGCTGCGGCGCGCATGCACACTTATGCCGAAAAGCTAATCACCACGCAGTCCGCGCGACCCAGTGATTGCGTGTGTGCCGGACGGTCGACGGACGCGTACAGGGTCTCTATCCTATGTGCTTCCATCGCTCCGCCGCGCAAGCCCCGAGGAGGTGCTTCAGCGCAGATGTTGTACACCGGATAATTTTATTTGGAAACCCGGGGTACGCACAATAACCCGGGTTCCAAATGATACACATAGGAAACCCTGCCCGAAGGTGTCTAACCCGGCCGGGCAACAGGCGTCCCCGGCCGCGCGTATCCTTCGCGCGAGCCCGCGGTCCTACGGAGGGCATGCGCGATGCGTCGTTGAGGGGCTCTAGAATATCTAGGCGCCACAAAATAATCCTGTGAATAATTGACACGATGCCTGAACTGTTCGCGCCACACGGGGGACTCACATTGAGCCTCGCACGCAGCGTAAACCTGTCAATGAAAGCGGAAATTTCAAGATATGCCTACTCCCAGAGACGTATCTGGAATGGTACAGCATTCACCTGCCCGCGACGAGTCAGATGTGCGCGCACCCATCGTTCAAGCCAGCTTCGTGACATACGGCTGTGATCAAGATGTTTAGAACATGGTGCGTTGATCAATATTCGTGTACGAACCAAGAGAACCGCGCACCCGCGCACACACACCTGCCGGCCACATCCTGTTCGGGGTATGCATCCCCCGGAGGCCCTCCGGCGCAGGCCGTGACGAAGCCGGGTTTCCAAACTAGCAGAGGGGTTCCAAGCCGTACCTGGGGTTTCCATGTATAATTGTCATTGTACACCGATGGACGACGAACGAAGAGATCGCTCCGACCGCCCGCCGAGATTGAATGAGGCAGAAACGGGCGAGAAGCGTCGGGAGGAGAGGCTCTCGTCCACGCAGATGCCGGTTGGCGACAGTTCGTCTCCGATGGCCAAAGGATCTATCGCGCGCCATGCCCTCGATCGCGGGCCACCATACAACACTGTCTGTACGTCAAACGGCATCAGCATCGCCGCACATGCACACCACCCTTCCTCGGCGGGAAACTGGGTTGACTTACCGCGCACGAAGCGGGCCCTGGCGCCGTCGCTGGCAGACTATGAACCGACTTCTCTGCATCGTCCTCCGGTTACTGGCGGAGGCATTCCCCCGCAAGCTCGCCTCCGCGGAGGAGAAGTGAGCGAGCGGGGGCAGGTCCAGGCTGTCAGAGTCAGAATGCCGGTTCGTGTCCGGTAACTCGCATCCGGCGCGACGTATAGTGGCCGACGCGCGCGAGCGCCACAGTGCCGCCGCATCAGCACGCACGAATCCAGCAGGCCCCTCTGCGCATTCGTCCGCCGCCCGTCGGCTGAGAAGATTGCGTTGGACAGCGCACGAATCTCAGCCGCACGCGTCCCGAGATTCAGCGTGCATGGCGCGCACTCAGAGGGATCTGGACAGCGCAGGAATGGTTCGGGGCGCGAGCGGGGCGGGGCGGACTGAATGCACTCACGTCTGCGCCAGCTTCGGGGCTTCCTGCACTCAGTTGCTCACGATGGGTTGCGCTTGATTGTGCCGCGTATGGGAGAGAACCTCGGGGTTCACACTCCGTCGAACTGAAGGGTGGTTTGAATGCAGCCTGACTCTTTCGATGGACTGCAATATGAACCCCTGGCCGACGACAGGCAGCGACATATCTGAACAGTGAGAGGGACGATGGCGGATGGCAATAAAAAATGTGCGGCCGTGTAGGTCCATATTTGTGAGCGCCCCGGCCGCGTGGCAAAGTCTCGGCATTTCCCGAGATAGACCAAAACGGGTGCTTAGTAACCCCTGCAGACGAATTGGGAAGGAACGCGTCCCGGGCGCGTCACTCCTCCTTGTCCTCTCCCACTTCGTTTCGCGTAGACTCCGCCAGCAAGTTCGCGCACCCACCGTCCTCGTCCATATATCTGTCTGCTGGTTTTTGCGCTTTCAGCGCTCTAGTGGTGAGTCTCCGCACATCACCTCGCGCTCAAGCGCGTTGCTCGCACGTAGTACGTGCGATCTCTTTCCGCGGGTTTCGCAACGCGCGGGGATCGGAATTCATTCACCCGCGGCGCGTCCGAAATCACGGTCGGCCCCCTTCGTGTGGGGTTACCTGACCTCGTCCGCACGCCGAACGTACGCTCCGCCTACTGCGGAATAATACCACTGAGCCTCACGGCGGTCCTAGTTTCCGTTCACATGCAGCGGAAACGAGAACTCTCGCCGACGCGCCATCTCGAATCCACCCTTCGCGGCCTCTCGTGCCGCCCTCCTCGTCTTCTCAGACCGCTCTGACCTAATCCCTCGCGCTCTTAGGAAGCCAGCAGAGGACGGTCTTTTACTCAGACCGCGGCCGCTCACCGTCAACTCGCATCGCGTCGCTGCGTGCGGCCTCCTGCTCTCAGCCATGCCTGTATCTGCTGCACAGAAAACCGCGATCGAGGAGGTCGTCCGCGCGCTCACGAGCGCAACAAGTCGCCGCGTCAAGCGGCGACTTGCGGACATGTTCATGGAGTTGGTCGACAAGGATTCATGGCCGGAGTACTACGAGGCGCGTCTCTTTGCCAATCAATCTCATGCGCCGCTCGCTTAACTGCTCATACCACAGGTTATACCTCAACCTCGTTGCATCAACGGCGTCAAGTCCACCCTTGCCCAAAACAAATACAAAGATCCCCTGGACGCGTTCCAAGACATCCAGCTCGTGTTTCTCAACGCGCTCTACTACAACGAGCCCGGAAGTCAGATCGCGAAGGACGCGACGACGCTTAAGGTGAGTAATAACCTCTGTTCTGACTGCCCCTGGTGCGACCGCATTCCCGCCAGGGCATTCTCGAGAGCGAATGGAGGCAGCGCTCCGTCCTCCCTGCGCCGCCAACCTCAGCCCCGTCCTCGTCTGCACAGAAGGTGCACGCGCGGAAGGACCAGCCCGAACGTGCCGCAGCCCAGCCACCACCCGCGCCCAAGGCTCAGGCTGCAACTCCCGCCCGGAAGTCCTCGAAAGCACCTGCCGCGGCCGCACCCACGAAGGCGGTAGAGCCCACGCCACAGGGCTCTGCGCAGCCAGCCGCGACGGCACGGGCGAAGTCTCCTGAGCGTGCTGCTTCTCCCGAGATCGACGTCGACGTCGGCGGAACACCGGAGCCTGAGGTCGTCGGGCACGACGGCGCCAGAGACGGGGAGAGCGACGAGATCGTGCGACAGCTCGAGAAGGGTCTGCCGCGCTGGGAGGGGCTCGCGGACGCTGGTTGGACGGACGAACTGGACGCGGTGAGCACCCTCGTGCCGGGCCCAGTATGGGCGCGTCCCCGGTCCGCGGACTCACATATGACAGGACCGCATGGTGGACATCGTCGTCACGATCTCCAAGTATAGGGACGAGAGGTGCGTGCCCGCGCCGGGGTTTCGCAGGGTGCGCTTCGCGCAGCGTGGCTGACGCGCACGCCCACAGCGGTAATCGCCTCGCAGCGAGCCTAGAAGCCGTCCCGGAGGAGACGAACATTCCAGACCTGTCGTTCACTGTGCGGTCTCCTCTCTGTATTTGCGGCACTGCGGGACGCTTACCGGGTGTCTGTTTTGTTTCACAGTTTCCGCTCTCACTGCGGCTTGTGGAGGTGGGTGCTTCGTGCTGAGAGGTGCATGACCCGACCCGAGCCGGCGGCTGACAGAACTGTAGAGCCGGACGCGCATGAAGTATTATGAGACGTCGAAGGGGTTCGACCGGGAGATGTCGCAGCTGTTCCTGAAGGCGCGGCGGTGGTATGAAAGCGGGACCGAGCCGTACGGGAACGTGCTGGTGCTGCAGGTGCGTCCGCGGCGTGCGTATTGTGGAGCCCCGTCGCTTACATTGTGCCTTCTGCGACAGAGGCTGTACCACGCCCTGACAGCTCCGAATCCGCCACAGCCGCCCTACACATCGACAACAGGGTTTGCGGCGTTGCCGGCTGGCCCAGGCGTTGCGAAGCCGCTGCATGACAGTGTCGAGAGCGACAATCGTGTTACTACCTTCCGGGTCTCGGTGAAAGACAGGAAGATCATTGACGAGATCCAGTACAAGGGATGGACTATCCGTCTTGCTGACTGGTTGCATCTCAGCAACCCGGACGACCCTAGCAGGCCCATTGTTGGCCAGGTCTTCAAATGTTTCCTCTATCAGGAAAAGTGGGTGTTCCTGCTCCCTCCCCTCGTGCAAAATCACTAA
This sequence comes from Trametes versicolor FP-101664 SS1, assembly GCF_000271585.1. Classification (NCBI taxonomy): domain Eukaryota; kingdom Fungi; phylum Basidiomycota; class Agaricomycetes; order Polyporales; family Polyporaceae; genus Trametes; species Trametes versicolor. Next base: position 4,095,115 of record NW_007360321.1, on the reverse strand, counting down.
CTGCTCTGTAGCCAAAAGAAAGGACAACCTGGTGTGAGCGTGAGCTGGTACTACCGACCTGAACAGGTACGTACGCGCCACGCACCCCGGGCCCCGCCACTGACCCACGCCAACGCCAGACATTCCATCCCGCCAGTCGGCAGTTTTGGGAGAAGGAGGTCTTCAAGACAAGTACGCCCTCCCGCCCGATGTTCGTCTCCAAAAATCTTGCTGACCCTTCCGCACACAGGCCACTTCGCAGACCACCCGATCGAGGACCTCGTCGAGAAAATCGCGTGCCAGTTCACGGCGCGACACCTGCGCGGACGCCCGCGCCCCCCATTTTGGCACCCCGGCTGGCCGCTGTACGTGTGCGACGCGCGCTATAACGACCGCGACCGCGTGTTCGTGAAGATCAAGAACTGGAACTCGTGCATCCCCGAGGAGGTGCGCAAGCGCGAGGAGTTCATGCCCATCTACCCGTTCGAGCGCCCCGTCGTGCCCCGCACGTACCCCAGCCCCTTCGCGGGTCAGCAGAAGATCAAAGCGCCTGGGGGTATCTTGGACGCGGCGGAGAAAGCGGAGGGCGAGAAGACTGAGGCGGCAGCAGGAGCGGCTGGAGCGTCAGGGGCTGCGACGCCGGCGGCCGCGACGAGGAAGCGTCCGCAGAGGAAAGCGGCGGCGAAAGCGGAGGCGGAGCGCGCGGGATCTGCGAAGGCGGCCGCACCTCCTGCCCCACCGACAACGCAGCACGCCCAGTATGCTCAGTATGCCCAACTCCTGCCGCCGCAGGAGGACCGCTCGATATACGCCGCTGCGGGGGGCGTATCGGCAGTGAACAACGCGACGGCCGAGGAGCTGCCTCCGGAAACTGGTATGTTTATATTGCGAAAAACGTGGGTCGTCTACACGAGTGCTGACGATTTTTGTAGCGCGGCATTTCGACCGCGACCCGGAGACGAACGAGGTGCTGTGGTTCGCGGCGCCCCCCGTGGACCTCGTGCATGTCCCGCCGCCGCGGCACAGCCTGAAGTACCTCGCGTTCCTCGCGCAGAAGCGAAAGAGGCAACAGCAGGGGGCCGGCGCTGGTGCAGATGCCATCGACGTGGACGAGGAGTCGCGCCCGCGGAAGAAGGTACCGCCGACGGTGACGGAGCAGTTGGAGGCGTTGATGAAGGAGCATGGTTTGGATCAGGTGTCTGTTTAGTAGGATGCGCCGTTGTATATTATTGTTATACCTGTATACTTCCGTCCTTGTCTGTTCGCTCCCTCGCTGGTCTGGTGATACGAATATCGATAGTTATAATATAGCAGACTGTACTATCGCACTTAGGCATGTTGGATATAGATCGTGATAAGAGCGGAGATGTGCGTGATGGAATGAGTGGAGGGGGGTGAGCGGGGATGCTACACTGCGACTAAACTAATTCCTGTACATATATGCTACAGTCTACCGGAATCTAGACTCCATGCCCATCTTCGCGATTTTCTCTATTTCTGCCTCCGTGAGCCCCAGACCGACGGGTGGGGGCGCCATGAGGAGCGCATACTCGCCCAACAGCGAGTTGCGGAACGGAAGGATGTCGTCTGTCTACATCCATCCGCACAATATCAGTCGCTGCGCATGCGTACGAAACCACGGCACATAAAAGTGGCACTCACGCATATCGCGACGGGGTGGTCGTGGCCGAGGTAATAGCGGAGGTGGTGTGCATCGAGCGTCGGGACGGTCTTGCAGAGCAGGTTGGAGGAGAGGCAGATCTCGATGCACATCTCGTCCGTGTGTACGATTTTCTTCGCCGCGGCGTCGAGGAACGTTGCGTGCCCGAGCCGGTCGGGTTTATAGGACAGCAAGCGGAGCGTCTCTGGCGAAGGACAGTCGGGGGTCTAGCGTGCAGAAACATAGGTGGTAAGTCAGGTCGATCGCATGTAGGAGTACGCTAGAAGAGTAGGCAAGCGCACCTCCGCGATGTGGAGGGTTACGCCGAGTCCAGCGGCCTTGGCGGTGCGGAAGTGTTCAGCGAACTCATCCATGTTGCCCGCCTGCACCGGAAAAAATTCATCTCCGTCAGCATGCAGACATGGTTTGGGAGAGACGCCACCTACCGTTGGGTCACCGCACAGGTCAACGCCGACCACCCGTCTACCCTCCTTCTTCAAGCTGACGGCGCACTCTATACACTCCGCCGCCGTGCTATAGTCCATCCGACGGTCCAGGCTGACAATCAGCGCCGCGCGCTCCGGCAGGTACTGCTCGAGCTCGTCCAGCACGGCCTCGATGTACTGCCTGCGTGTCATCGCAGGGGTCTCGCGTGGGGTGCTCCGGAGCTCGAGGTACGCCGCTTGCGCGTACCCGTCCTTCCCCTCCGCGAGGAAAAAATCGAGCACCGAGCGGGTCGCGCGGCGGAGAACCGCGGGGGTGGAGGTGATCTCGTATATAGCGGGGAAGAGCCCGAAGAAGTCCTGGATCTCGTCTAGGACGACTCCGTGCTGGAGACGGTTGAGGCCGGCGCGCACGGCGTCGGGGAGAGCGTCTGCGCCGCTCTGCGCGTGGAACTCGTTCGCGAGCTGCTGAAGGGCGGGAAATGGGATCGATCCGTTGAGGTGCGCGTGCAACTCTGCCTTGGGGAGCTTTTGGAGGAACTCGAGCTGTGAGGGCGTGAGGCTCGCGAGAGCCTCTGCAGCGTATCCGGCAATGGTGTGATCGGACATTTTGGGGGTACGTATGGCCTGTGGATCGCGTAGGAGAGCTTCACGCGCGAGCAGAGGCTTTATATATGATCAGGGCCTCTCCCTGTACGGCCGCTCGAGTCACCTTTGAGACTGGTGGAACTTGAAGGCACGCGCGCTGATGAGGGCATCCCGAGAATCAGACATGGTGTCGGACCCAGTGGTTGAATTTGTTATGGCACCCACATGCCAACCCGCTAGATGAGATCGCGCCGCACAGACGAAGTCCTTGAGCGATGATTGCTGTGTAATTTGTACACCAGTGGTTGTGGCAGGAGGCAGCACAGGACGGAAAGCTCGCGTCGATCTCGCGGCTAAAACCCTGTCCGGAGTATCGGTCCGGACGGCCGTAAGCGCTTCACGCGCGCTTGTCTTCAGCCACCCGGGAAGCCATGGCCCTCCCTACTGCTGCTTCACGACCTCAAGCATCAGCTACTGTACAACATCTGAATCACGGTTATTTTCACATATACTAGGTCTTAGAAATTATTGAGCCTGACATTCTCGCACATGTCCTTGCCGGGTCTTCGTCTCGGAACAACGATCGGAAAGCTCAGAAGAGGGACCCGCACCCGCACCAGTTGGTCCACAGATACCCTCACATCTCACAGCCGGCCCTTCGAACCCCTCTGGATCCACTGCGGACGCAGAGAAAGAAGAGGACGATGACGACGACTATGTCGGGACAGGCGCGAGCCGGCGGACCGGCCTGCCCGTAATGTCCGCGAGTGGCGCCGCGAGGCCCGCCTTCGAGTTCAAGAACCACGCAACGTAGACGGCCATCGAGATGGCCATCTCCGACCTGTCCCGAGCCGTGTTAGCATTGAAACCTCATTTCGTGGGCGATCAACAAAATTCGCGCAAGGGAGACACATACTCTACGTGCGGCCCCACGATCGTGTCGACGCACACCTCCGTGAGCGCAGGGAGCTGAGCCTTGTGCGCAGCGAGGAACCGGCTGAAGTCGTACCACGCATCGGTTTTTTCCTCATCGTAGTGACGATTTGCGCTGTGTGCCCGCGTGAGTCCTATGTCCACCGGGTCGACAACGGTACTGGTAGCGCGCACCTGAGGAACTGCCGCGGGAACACGATACGCTGCATCGATGCGTGCGGCGTACACGCCTCCACGAAGCGAATGCCGTCCACAGGCTATCCCGCACGCCAGGTAGATGACAAGGACCGTTGCTACGGCACGATAAGACGGCGTCGGCGTACCGGGAGCCTCTCATCGAGCAGATTGAGCTCCACGATGTTAGGACACAGGTTGAGGAGCTGCGGGATGTTTGCGTACGACGTCGCAGACAGAATATTAATGTGTAGCTTCACCCCGGGCGCTCGCAGGAAGCTGGAGAGCGCGCGTGCATGGACAGTCCTACTGCTTTCGTAGCTGAACTTGCGCAGTGACGGGAGCCTGCTAGGGCCATGAATACCGATCATGAGCAGCCTGCGGGAGAGATTGAAAAGCACGATGAGGCAAATGAAATAACGTACATCATAGACGCAAACATGAAGATGAGGCTATGGTCCACGTCTACGAAGTGGAGGGTTTCAAGCTTGGGCAGTGTGTCAGCGGATGTCTCCATGCCTCGGCCACCCGCACGGCCTCCATGCAAAATGATTGTCTGCAGGTGCGAATACTTGAGGAACGCCGTAGGTCGAATAGGCTTTGCGCTGGACAGATCCTGCTTCATGTATTGCAACGGGGAGCTTTGACCGTTCGAGAGCAGCGCCGGCAGCGCCGGGAACACTCGAAGATAGCAGGACGCGTAGACCAGGTTCTTGAGGGGAACAGGCACTCGCATCAGTTCTGACGGCGAGTCGATGTAAAGTACGCGGACGAGGTCCGCGAGCTTGCTAGAAGAGCAGATCCGTCGCATGAATTCCGTAACGGACAATTCCACCTCGGGGAATGTCTGCGGGAAGTGTGGGATGCCATACATGCGGGGGAGGCCCAACCGCTGGCATACGCGTATCTGTCAGTTTACTTGGACAACCATCCACTAAGGATTGCACGCACATAGAAGCCCTTGCAGGTCAGGAGGATGCTTTTTCGGGTCCGATTGACGGGCTTGGCCAATACCCTCAAACGATCTTCTCTCCCAAGTCCTCTTGCACTGTAGGCGCATTCTTCTGTCGCCTGCATAAGGATGTGCTCCTATATCTTGTCCGGCAGGTTAGACAAAGGCCCTGGGTTCTCCCTGATCACATCGTATGGATAGTCCACCATAGACACCATGCTGCGAACATACACATTAGCGAGAATACGCTTAGTATAAAAACACGACGCGCACTCCCTCCCACTCCCGATGAATAGCTTTTCTAGCGCACCATCCGTGCGTATCTGCAGTGTGGATACTGCCACGATGTGGGGGTTTGCCTCCGGGATATGGATCATCTTCACGTACGGGTTGCAAGAAATCGCCCCCAGCACCGTAGCGCCATCGTCATGATTGAAAGGTGTGTTGGATATCAACTGCGTTGCTATCGACCCGTAGAGGCACACACATACTCCAGCGCTGGTGCCTTGCTGAGCGGTTGGAGCAGCTCGCGCCAAATGACGGTTCCCGGGCTCGCATAGATCTGTTTCTGTACAGAACAGGGCATGAGTCAATACTCTCATTTGCACCATAGAAGGCAGGGGTAGCAGATCAAGCGTACAAGACGCGTCCATTCCGGTAGGGCGCGAGCGAGACCGTAGATGAGCGTACGCTCGAACTTCTGTGTACCGAGCGACCGTTCCAGGCGATCTAAGAACAGTCGTGATGGGTTCGCCTCCCGCAGCGCGCGCCGGACCATTTGGTCCCTATCTGTACATGAATCGGGGTTGAGGCTGAGAAAGAGATCAGCGATCCTGGGGGTGCCTTGCAGGACTTGGTCAAAGTTGTTGTAACTCTCGATGCGCAGTCGGCGGACGCGGAGGCCTAGTTTGAGTGGCCCTAGGCGTGGGTTGGCTAGGGCCTGTGCGAATCCTTCTGCTTGGCTCCAGGTGCGCAGGATTGCGGACTCGTACAGAAGAGGAATGCCGATGGCGTACCATCGTTTCGAGACCGCTAGAATGGCGCCGATTGGCGCAGCATAGGTAGGGGTACAAGCGAAGGTGTGCTGTTCCAGCCAAGCTTCAAATGTATTATGTCGTAGTAGGAATGGCAAGGATATAGTCGAGAATGCGGTCCAGGACTTCATTTGGGACAGTCTCAGTAGACATGGTCGTTTACGGGAATCCCTAGTAAACGGGAAACGGTTGTCGAAGCTCAATGCACGCCAGGGAGTGCCTCATGCAATGAATTTTACATCAGCGTTTGGTTGTACAGCGTCAGACGGCCTTGAAGCAATGGTACGTACAACCCCGGGAGGTCTTTGGGTACTGACTTGTCCCGTGGTCTCGAAGCTGAGGTTTCCCCTTATTCTTTGCTACCGCGCCCGAACTAGTAGCTATGGCGGTGATATTGTACATTTAATCTACGCGCATGTGCAACTCGCAACTCGCAACTTTCGTGGGCGCCTAATGACCATATAAGGCAGGCACCTTTCGAAATCCTTGAAAATACGGCCAGATCCCCCGGGCGAGTTGCAAGCTGCAAGTGAAAGCTGATAGTTGATAGTGAAACCTCGGCTAACTGAGGTCGGACTGAGGTCGTACTTAGGTCGCGCGCAGTTTCACGATCAACTACCAACTACCAACTTGCTAATCTTATCTAATGGGCGCTTCTCTTTATCTCGCCCCAGATTAATCTCGTTGGCATCTAATCAACCTGCCCCAGACTCGGACTTCTGACACCCCTCCCTAGGTTTTACCTTCCTCCACTGCAAAAGCTATATCTCAGCAACCATAGGTCCTATTGGCTTCATTCTTTTTGTGGGTACTTACCTGAGGCAATTGGATTATGTTTGTACAAACACTGTGATTGATAAATAATAAACTTCTGGTTATTCCCCCTCTTTTGGGTAGATGTCCCAACGGCGCGTGAGCGTGTCGGGTTTCGCACCTAACCGTCCGGGGCGGAATCAGATTACAAGGTTGAACTGGGACAGGAACTCCGACCACTGGGCTTGCCAGTGGGTCAGGAGTTTGGTTGTGGCGAAGTACTCCAAGTTCTTGCAGTCCGTGACGACGTCTACCGGAGTCGGAGATCCTTCAAGGTAGTGCCGCCAGGACTTGAACAACTTGAAGATCACCAGGAGTTCCTTATCGTGAGTGTCGTAGTTCAACTTCACACCCGTGAGAGTGCAGGAATGGAAAGCAACAGGGTGGAGTTTGCCGGACTCCGAGGTGATGGAGAGAATTCTGGCAATGGCGTAGTCCGAGGTGTCGGTTTCGACGGTCAGAGGGCGGTTCGGCTCCCAATATTGGAGTACCGGAGTGGCGGTGAAGGCTTGCTTGAGAGCGTTGAAGGCCTTCCGGCAGTCCTGGGAGAAAGGACTTCCGAGTTAGGCGGGTAAGGGGTACAACAATCTCGGAGTAGTTGTGGATGAAACACCGATAGAAATTAGCGAAGCCCAAGAATGACTGAACATCTCGGACTTTGTGGGGTTCCAGCCACTCAAGGATCACGCGGACCTTGGATTCCACCATGGTGAGTCTGTCGGGGCTGAGGATATAGCCGAGGTACTCAACAGAGTTGGCGTGGAACTCGCACTTGTCGGTGCGAGCGTAGAGTTTGTGCTTTCGGAGGTGTCGGAGTACCTCTTTGATGTGCTTCAGGTGGTCCTCGGGGTTGTCGGAGTAGACCTAAGACGAGGATATCATCTAAGTAGACGACCACTGTGACGTCAAGCAGGTCCGCAAACACCTCGTTCACAAAGTGTTGAAAAGCTGCGGGGGCATTGGAAAGTCCGAATGGCATTACGAGCCACTTGAAAGATCCGTAGTGTGTGCAGAAAGCCGTCTTCCACTCATCTCCGGGGGTGATCCGGACTAGGTTGTAGGTGTGTCGGAGGTTGATTTTGGTGTAAATCCGGGCCTTCCGAGGTGTGTCCAGGAGGTCTGAGATGAGCAGAAGCGGGTAGCGGTCCTTCCAGGTGATCTTATTCAAACCCCGGTAGTCCACACAGAGACAGAGAAAACCGTCCTTCTTGACAAAAAGGACCGGAGCTCCGCAGGGGGAGTTCGATGGATGAATGAACCCCGAGCAGAGGTTCTCGTCGATATACTCATGGAGCGTATCGAGCTCGAGCTTTGAGAGCGAGTAGATTGGTCCGAGAGGCAGAACTCCGCTGTCCTCGAGGGTGATTTTGAGGTTGTACGGTCGGTGTTCTGGAAGGACGTCGGCCTGCAACTTGCTGAAGACGTCCGCAAACTTGTGGTACTCCTCCGGAATTCTGGAGAGGTCCGGTGGGGAGTCTGAGATGGACGTGCTACGAGCGAGGGCAGAGTCTGACACTGCCAGGTTGAGCGTGAAGCTCTCAGAGCCGGGAATCTTGCAGGTGCGCGCGAACACGGCGGCATTGATCAGTGAGACCCAGGGACCTGTTGGGGAGGTCGGGGCCACAGGGTCCGGGATGTCCTCTGGGGAACTCGGAGTTGGAGTTGGCTCCGGAGTTGGTTCGGAAGGGGGACAAGTCGCTGGTGCGGTCCGGAATTGGATGCTACGCTTCTTCCAGTCAATCAGCGGATTGTGGTTGGAGAGCCAGCTGTATCCCAGTATGGCGGAGACGGACTTGTTGAGCGGAGTGACGTAAAGGTCGACAGAGATGACCTCTCCCAAGGGAAAATGCAGAGGTAAATTGACAGTCCTAGTAATAATCTGGTTGAAAGTGCCATCGAAGAGCTGAAGACATATCAGAGGTATGGAACGGTCAGAATACTGTGCTTCTCCGTGAATGCGGAGTCCACGAAGCGGTGTGAGGATCCGGAGTCTATGAGAGTGCGGAACGGAGTTGGAACGGAGTCAGAGAAGAGATCAATATGGAGAGACAAGGGATCGGAAAGAGCGGACATGTTGAGTCAGAGGCAGGTCCTGACACTCCTCGGCCGTCAACTTGCCGTCTTTGCCCAGCTTGTCAGCATAGGGCTTGGTCGGAGTTTTGGCCGCCGGCTTGTGACCAGAGGAGGACGCAGTGATGTGTCTAGATGTGCGTCAACGGCCGATAGCCGAGGGGGGAGAGCACGTCTGAGAAAAGGGTGATGAGGGAGAGTAAGGGCTCAAGTTCCCTAGGATGGGGGGCCGCGACCGTGTAGGCTGCGAGACCAATATATTGTGCCTTTTACTCTGAGACGCGGACCTAGCACCATCACGGGCGCGGCGCGGACACAACTTCGCCGCAGTCGTAGACGCAAAATGCAGACGCAAACACGGACGCAAGCGCAGACGCGGACACAGACACAGACACAAGAAGGACGCAGACGCAGTGGGGGACGCAGTCGACAATCCTTTACGCTTGGTCGAGAGCGGAGCGTAACTCACCAATGAGCCGAACACGACAAGACGTCCACAGACATTGACAGCTGGAGCGGAGGTTTAGAGGAAAGGAGGTGGGAGTTTTCTGGGGAGTCTCCTGGACCCCCCCTGTTGACTATGTACAGGGTCCTATCTACGCAACGGTACTCGGGCCCGACCTACTTGGCTTGTGTGACGTCGCAATCGAGGCACACCTCGGGCAGCGTGCGGTGGGCACAATTGCGCTGTTGCGCTCCGCGCCACTATCTCTCCTGAGTGTTGTGCTGCTCCGGGGCACGCCCCGTGCGGCCGCGTCCATTCCTCCTCTGTCCCGGCGTGAGTGGCTTCAGTGCAGGCCTCCAACGCAGCGCACCCCAACTCTAGTGCGGCTTGCGGTGCGACATGCCTCCAGCGCGACACAACATACCTTGGGTGCGGCAGCTTGCTGGCCTCAGAGGCAGTGGATGCTCATCAGCGGACTTCGGGGTACCAGAGTTGGAGGAACCGGAGTTGGAGGTAGACGGCTTGGACGACTGTTGCGACTTCGAATCTGAGGTGCCGGACTTGGTCCCAGACTTGGATGTCCCAGAGTCCCGGCTTTGCTTGGTCTGGCGCTCCCAGTACCAGTTGTAAATAGACTGGGCCAGGCCGCAAAGCCCGACAAGCGTTGTCGGCTTGCCCACCTCCGAGATTTGGTCCTTCAGACGGTTCAGAAGACCGTCGTAGAAACGGCAACGGAGCGGGGTGTTGCCCCACTGGACTTGGGTCGCAAGACGGGTAAATTGGGTGATGTACTTTGCGATCTGGTGGTTGTCACCCATCCGGAGCTTCATGAGTTTGTGCTCCGCTGCTCCGGACACATTGTAAGGTCTGAAGTTGACACGGAGTTCATCCTGGAAGGCTTCATAGTCCAACATGAAGATCGGAGGTGCTTCGGAGTCCGACTCCAGGAGATACGGCTCGAACCACTGGAGGGCGGTGCCCTTGAGGTACGAGATCCCATAGGTGACCTTCCTCTCTTTGGAGTTGAAGGTCCGGGGACGGGCTTTGAACACGAGCTCCAGCTGCGCAAAGAACAGTTGGAGTTTGTTTGGTTTGGTCCCGTTGAACTGGTCCGGCTCGCGGACATTGTTGCGCTCCGAGGACCTGCCACCCTGGTTCTGGTTTTGGGTCGCGCGGTCGTAGGTAATGGACTGCGCTAGGTACGGGATTGCTCCGGTGATGCGCACTCACCGCGCCTGCCGCCCGCCGCAGTGTGGGCACCGCTCTCGAGCTCAGACCGCCCCAACGTGGACTCCCTGTCGGATACTGCGCCCCAACGCGTGCCCCGCACGGCCCCGAGCCTCCCAGAAGGCCGCCTGGGCACCCACGCACCACCCCCATTTGCTTGCCCGCGAGTCGAGCAAGGCGAACCGCGATAAGTGGCCCCGACCGAGAGCGCCAAGCCCTGCCAAGCATTGGGGTTCGAGGGCAGTACGAAACACCCGATACGCTCGTCGGGGGTCGCGGCGCATACGCCCCCACCCACCAATCACACCGCGCGGTACGCGCGGCCCCGACAGCCTAGGCAAGGCCAGTAGAGCACGGCCCCCGTAAGGGCCCGATCGTTGCGCACGGCGCGGCGGGCACGACGGGTGCATCTTTCATTTATTATCCTTCCCGTACGGCTCCGGCCCCTCCTGTATATACGCGGGCCCCGAGCACCGGGAAATCCACCTTCTCTTACCCCTTCAGAGCTCAAGTTTGTGTTTGGGCCTGCGTCTGCGACTGCGACCCCGACTGTGTTCGCGAACCTCCCCAACAGTGTCCTTATGCCCTCGACCACGTCAATTACAGTGAGCACTTCTCGGACGTCGCCGTGCACTGGTACCCTGCCCCGTGTCGCATTCCCCGACTAGCGTCCGCGCAATCCCCTACCCCCGGGTCAGGAGTGATAAGCTCGCTCGACCCCCACCCTCCTCCACGCCTCCGCGTTCGTAGGGAACTCGGGATCGTACTGGGAAACACCCCGCACACACAAGTCACTTCTCGGGTCTTGTCCTCTCGGCCCATCGACCCTGGCGTCCTAGCGGCCGTTACGGGAGGCTTGAGTGCATCACCGGCGAGCTGTTCCGTGGCATCAGGGTTGCGAGGTGGGATTCTGGGGTTCACTCCACCGACCGGAGGCTGCCCAACCGCTGGTGCCTCAGGATCAGGTACGGGGGTGGGCACATCTCAGAATGGATTGTTGGGGGAGTTGATGCAGGACGGTGCTCCAGTACCTGGAGCTTCGAACACCGGAGCTGCAGGGATGGCTCCACGCAAGGGGCTGTTTTCTCAGCTGAACAGGTCCAGAGACCTCGTCTGAGTATAGCGGGGGTCTTCTGGCCTTGGAGGCCAAGTCGGCGTGACCTCGCCGGCCCTAGGCCTGCGGGCGGAGAATCCCCTGAAGGTTTTGTCAGAATCCCCTTGGTGAGCCATGACGAGAGTCCCAGAGTGAGTTTAGATATACTGTTAGGACCGTGCTGTTCGGAGTTGAGCTCTGGGTTAGTCGGAGGTCGGAGTTCGGAAGTCCGAGATGGACTTAGCAGCACAGGAGTGAGGACACTGCGAAGCTATTAGCAATGCACTGGGCAAACTCATCTAGTTCTCTATTTTGGACGACGGAGTTCAGAGGTGGACGGAAGTCCGGTAGAGTTGGAAGGGAAGAGTGGGGAGAAGGCTGAGGGCGAGTAAGGAGTCAAGCAGAGAGACGAAGACACAGTCTGAGGCGGACTTCGGGTTCGGAGGTCGGAGGTCAGAGATCAGACGGAGGAAGTCGAGAAGCAGAGAAGGAGTTTGGATTAGGGAACGAGATATCTGAACTCAGGTACTACAACATTCTGGGCGCGTATTTATGGGCATGAACCTTATTGTCTAGCAGAAACAATAGCGAAGGGTAAATACGAAATTTGGAACTCGGAGTACGTACGGAAGTCCGAAGTCTGAGATACAAAACAATAAGCTAATTGTCTAATCAAGTGATAACGAAGTATGACGTGATGTGCAATAAGCAGACATATGGAGTTCGGAGTTTGGAGATGGGGTTCGGGATCGGAATTCGGCGCACAGGATGTAACATGTTGAGACACTCTTAATCAGTAAACCTGTTTCGCTGATAATGTGTCAGATTCCCATGTTCCGTTGTATACCTATGTCTGGAAGTCCGCAAATAAATGTCTTGTTGCGATCATCATTGGTACAATCCGCGCGTCTGAACGGCTTTTTGAGTGATATAAAATATATTTGATCCCGTACCTATCTGTTACTGCTGGCCAGACATTTGTTTGCAAAGGTATGCGAGCACGGCCAGCATATGCAAACCTATCAAGCCCTTGACAGGGTTGCAATGGCTTGGGAGCTCAGACGGGGAGATTGCGTGTCTTGCAAGCTAGTGTCTAGTGACCGGTTTTGGCTGCAAACTGGGCTTACATGTTGCAATGGCTTGGGCAGATTGCAACCGCTTGCGCGTGCTTGGAAGCATTTTTGCTGTTTGCTGATGCCTGTCAGTAGCTACCTAAACAAGAAACAAGTGAGCTACAGACAAGAGTCAGCTAAACAACAAGGAATGGGAATGCACGCATGGAGCTCACCTCAGCATTTGGGGAAAGAATGATGACGTGCCTGCGTGCAGTTGGCGAGGTATATGAGAGCGAGGGCAGACACCACTATCAATGAGGTGCCAGCAGCGATTTACGGATAAGCGGACCTTGTGCACTTTGAAAGTAAGTAAATGAACATATGTGAGTAAGTAATAAGTAAGAAATGAAAGTAAGTGGTATAGTAAGCAATAAGTACAACAATCTGAGCTCATCCCGCCGGTTACACACACACAGGTTATACTTGTTGCTTTCGTAAGTCGATAAAAAAAACCCCACATAACCGGAAGTTTATTATTTATCAATCACAGTGTTTGTACAAACATAATCCAATTGCCTCAGGTAAGTACCCACAAAAAGAATGAAGCCAATAGGACCTATGGTTGCTGAGATATAGCTTTTGCAGTGGAGGAAGGTAAAACCTAGGGAGGGGTGTCAGAAGTCCGAGTCTGGGGCAGGTTGATTAGATGCCAACGAGATTAATCTGGGGCGAGATAAAGAGAAGCGCCCATTAGATAAGATTAGCAAGTTGGTAGTTAGTGCTGCCGTAGAGTAAAGGTCCCTTGAAGCAATGTATACCTTGCCTTGACCGGCATCTCGGCGGAATCAGTCAAGGTGTCCCCAATGCCACTCGGTAGGCGCCCCAAGGTCACCGCCAAGGAGGCGGTCCGAGTGTCCGGCTGTTGACAGTGTTCACGTGACCGACGCGACACTGCAAACGCGCGCGTCGACGCGTCGACGCGTTCGCTACCTGCGTTGACCGCCATGCTGCCGCGCTCCACCGTACCTCGAAAATACACCCTGAGTGACATGGGAACGGTTTCGTATGACTACTCCCTATCTGGCTGAGATATTCTACCTGTTCTGGAGCTGCTCAGGCCACTGTTGTGTTGCAACACCCGCTCCTAGGTAAGTGGGCCCCTCTCTACGCACCGGTGGACAGTATCCTCCGCGTTTTGAGTAATTTGATGTGCCGAGGATCGCGCCAGGGGAGAGCCCTGTAGAGTAGTATAAAAACCATGTCCGGCGAGCAGGACAACACCGCAAAAACAGCGCCAGGCTCTCCCCTGTTCCTTACCATGTCTCAACTCCAGCACTCAGTCTGCCAAAGATGTCACGCTGTTGCTCCTCAGCCGTGCATCTGCGCGACGCTCTCCGCAGACGCCAACCTCCCCCACCCTGCTTATGGACAGCAGTGGTACTTTCCGGCACCGCCACCTTCTCCAGCACAGTGGCAGAACACCGCCCTCCCTCTTGGACCATATCATCACGTCGCCCCTCCGCCACCTACTCCCACTGCACACCATGGACATGCCGGTCATATGGTACCCTATAGGTATGTCTTAATGTCGATATTATGCCATAGAACTAACTTTACGGGTACTGCAGTGGGATAGAGCCTCACAGCGGGCTGCCGCTCCCTGCCATGCACCATGGACCGCATCCACAGCACCCCCAGCCACTTCAGGGCCCAGAGCGTCCTCCTCTCGAAGAAGCAACGGGCCCAGTCCTCAATGCCAACGGAAAACGCGGCCGCGCGAAGGGAGCAAGAGGCGGGGCGAAGCGTGCACGCGGTGGTCGCGCGATGGCGCAGACAAACGCTGACTTCCCCGTCATCGGGTCCGCTGCGCCCCCTGGAACAGCAGTTGGCCCCTCTGTGCCTCTTGTTGTGCCGCTTTCCGATGCGGCCCGGCTCTCCCAGCCACTGCGGCGCTTTGGGTCGCTTGTCCGGAAGCAGCATTCCCCCAACTCGTCGCAAGCAGCCGCATCGGACGTCTGGTACTTCATGTACACCCTAACGGAACTTCCCAGCAAGGACACGACGTCACGGCCTGACTCCCAACCCCGCTTGCGAAGCAAACCACAAACAGAGTTCGTCGCCTGTCGCCTCTGCACGTATGTACTCCTCTCCTACATAGTAGACTTGGTGCTAATCCCTCGAGCTTATAGAAAAGAGTGGCAGCTCTGGAAATGTCAAAACGGACAAACAGACACCATCCGGACGCACCTTCGATCTCACCACGCTGAGGTATGGCGCAAAGAAGTCATCGCCAACCAGCTCAAAGGCTGGCAGCAACTCGCCACACTCCAAGAGGGTAAATCCGACATCTCCGCTCCGTCAACGCCAATGGAACCATACTCAAATCACGGTCTATCACGGCGTGCGGTTAGGTGGATGGCGGCTGATGATCAGGTATATACATTGTAGTGGAGGCACTCGCCGACTGCGGTTAACTTGAATTGACTTGCCTTTTCTACTGCTTTCGCGGTGGCTACCGGCTTTGCAGGCCATTAATGTCGTTGAATCACGGCTATTTCGGGATATGCTCATCTTTGCAAGCACGTCCCCAACGCCATTAACTGACAAAGACATCCTCCATCGCACGCACGCGCATGACCTATTAATCCGGGAGTACGAGATGGAGATGGAGAAGCTCCGAAAAGAGCTTCAGGTGCGTCATTCTACTTTGTGCTCTATATACGCATGCTCACTACCAGGTATTGA
This sequence comes from Trametes versicolor FP-101664 SS1, assembly GCF_000271585.1. Classification (NCBI taxonomy): domain Eukaryota; kingdom Fungi; phylum Basidiomycota; class Agaricomycetes; order Polyporales; family Polyporaceae; genus Trametes; species Trametes versicolor. The sequence continues at coordinate 4,079,904 of NW_007360321.1, read as the reverse complement.
CTTGCCTTGTCTTCAGACGGCGCTTGGGCGCATTTCGTTTACTTGCGACCTATGGACATGTAAGATCCTTCGCGGCTTCTTCGCGGCCACCGTACACTGGTGCAAGCGCAACTGCAACGGTCATCTTATCATCGACTCCCGTCTCGGCGCATTCCGCAATGTCCTGGGACAACATACAGGCAAGAACCTAGCGGCAGAGTTCTTCAGCATCCTCGAAGAGCTTGGCATCGTACACAAGGTGATATTGTGTTTAATTGCATGCTGTTACATACTGACGGCCTCCCTTAGCTCGGCTGCATCACCCTCGATAATGCAAGCAATAATAACACAATGATGGCAGACCTGGAGCGCATTTTGACCGGGAAGGGGATACCCTTTCATCGGGATGGAAACCGCCTGCGGTGCGTCATGCATAGTGTTTGGGTTTGGCTATGAGACACTTACTTGTTGACAGATGCTTCCCACATGTTGTCAACATTTCCGTGCAGCATGGGCTCTCTTCATTGACCGATCTTGACCCTTTCGAGCCCACAGCGACAGCAGACGAGTCCACTAATGACATCCCAACGCCAGACCAAACAATTGTCGTGCTTGATGACAACCTCGGGGATTCAACTGCGAACGGAGCTCTCGATTTGGACCCGGAGTACGCCGCTGCACTTTGTAGCGACCCTATCAAGAATGCTCGGCAGCTCATCTCGGTGTGCCGTGTCTCGGGCCAGCGACGCGAGGAGTTCAAGAACACCATCATCGAAGGCAACAAAGCTGGTAGCTTCGGTGAAGGGGTTGAGCTGCCAAAGGCTCAGCTTCTGCGTGATGTAGACACGCGCTGGTCTTCGACATTTCTGATGATTGACAGGCTTCTCGAACTCTATCCGGTGCGTCCAACCATTGCCATCAGGGCTTAGTACATCACTCACGCGAGATCCTGCTACACTTCCTGCAGGCGGTCCAGAACTTCATGAAGAAGCCCGACTATGAGGAGCTCGCACACCACCTGCTCTCCGAGAAGGAGCTCGATGTCCTCGCGGATGTCCGCGGCTTCTTACTGATCCCACACCGCGTGCAGGAACTGCTCTCGGCTGAGCAGACACCTACCGCCTCAATGACGCTTCCAGCGTATGAGGAACTCCTTGAGTTATTGAAGCTCGCCCGCAGCAAGTACTCGAAAATTGCGCACGGCATTGAGGCTTCCATATCAGTACTCGAGCAGTACTTGCGCTATACGCGCCAAACGCGCGTGTACGCACTCGCCATGGGTATGTCTACACTCTATTTTCAGTCATATTGCTAATCATGTCGTCGTTTCACAGTGATCAACCCTTCGGTCAAGCTCAAGTGGCTAGAGAAAAACTGGACCCCCGAAGAGGTCGATGCTGCGAAGGCTTGGATGCGAGAAGCGGTACGCTCGCGTTGACTATGACAGGAGTCTCTGCTGACTGTGCTAATTATATAACAATTACAGATGCTAGACTATCGCAAGCGCGAGCGTGAAGATACGCGCACGGCGGCGGCGTCTGAACCTGCCCGGAGCACAACTAGTACTCCGGGCCCCTCATGCCCTCCGACCCCTCTCCCCGGCGACATTCATCGCGCCTATACCCCTACACCCTCCATGCAAGCATTGCCAGGCTCGCACGCATCGCGCTCGCTGCGTGTGGGCTTCGGTTCGCTTCAGGACCTGCGCAGGGAACTCTCGTCTTCAACAGTGAGTACTAGCACGTCCGACTCCGATGCAGGCACAAACCTTGCGTCCACATCGCATCAAGAGGAGTCCGAAGAGGAGCTCAAGGCGCGACTCGATGCAGAGGACGCTGCCGTTGTGGACGCCGAGCTCAAGGCGTACATCGAGGCGGGACTGAGCTCGCAAGACGTCGATTTGCTTGCCTACTGGGATGTACGCCAACCTCATTCATCCTGTCGGCTGTCACTGATTTGAATTTTCTCAGACTCACTCGGGGGTGTTCCCTTACCTCTTCCATGTCGCCCTCGACATTCTTCCAGTGCCCGCGTCAAGTGTCGCATCAGAGCGTGTATTCTCGTCGAGCAAGGAGACCGATACTCTGCGGCGGACAGGGCTCGATGCAGCAATGATGGAAATTCTTCAAGTCCTCAAGTATGCCATCTTGAAGGAGTCGCGCGAGCTGATGAATGCCTACGCCGCGGCACCTCCCCCGCCTCGGACTATGGAGAACGAGTTACGACGGGACGAGATGGTTACTCCGGCGGAGGCCTCGAGTCTCGTGCGTCCGGGAGGTCTTGAGACACTTCTGCAGCTTGTACACGACGTCCATGGCGATTCTCACTAGCTATATATACATGTATGGTGCTCTGCGCTAACCTGTTGCTTTAATATTGTCATTCTCGCGCTCGTATCGCACTCTACTTTGTAGATTCTCGATGGCATCCCTCCGCGCTAGGGTCTGTGGGAGGTCACGTGTGGACTCCAAGGTCAGCTTGATGGGACATCGGAGTCGTTCAATGTATGAACTCCGACGCCTTGGGCGTACCTTGACCTTGCTCTACGGCAGCACTATTGGTAGTTGGTAGTTGATCGTGAAACTGCGCGCGACCTAAGTACGACCTCAGTCCGACCTCAGTTAGCCGAGGTTTCACTATCAACTATCAGCTTTCACTTGCAGCTTGCAACTCGCCCGGGGGATCTGGCCGTATTTTCAAGGATTTCGAAAGGTGCCTGCCTTATATGGTCATTAGGCGCCCACGAAAGTTGCGAGTTGCGAGTTGCATATAGAAGTAAATATTTTTTATACAAATCGATCGTCATAACTAGCGAGGATTGATCCAAATCGCATGTTGCATATTCGAGCATAGGTCAGAAACAGTGCCTGCGTCTTGCCTCAAGGTACCGATGACGAGTGCTTGCATGAGGACGGCGCTAGCCAGTAGCGCCGCGGCGTTGACCATTCGAGCGGAGCTTCAAACATGTATTGCATTGCCGCGGCCTTACATCGCACGAACGCCCACAACCAACCCACAACATAACGATCACGGTATGATGAAGCCTCTTTCTAGTACTACCTTTTGCTAGCTGGGCTTCAATTAATGTGTGTATCATCGCGGACTCGCAGATGATGTACAAAGCTGACAGACTTTATGACACACAGGGCGAACTTGAAGGCTCGCAAAGCCGACAACTCACTCGGATGGCGGAAGCACTGGACCCCCCCGCCGGTGCCATGTCGTATGCGTCGATATCGTCCGCTTATGTGAGGAGAGCGCAGGACGGACGTACGTCAGCGTACGTCCTCATCGACGCGCCGAGATTGTCAGCGGGAGATAGCGCCTAGTACATTTTTGTAACGCTATCCCCGTTCAGCTGCGCGTCGCTCAACTTCAGGTACGCCCGAGTGAAGATGGTCTATAAATTGGTCGCATACCTCAACCGAGACCAGATTACACGCAATCCCCTCACATTCGCGTTCGCGTACATCGGTGCTATTTCACCGACGACTTCATGTCATGTTGCAGCGGAATTCCATCCTGCTCAATGCCACTGCGGCGCCTCACTGAGCCTAGCTTTCGTTACATATCCGTTCACTCTGTACAACTCACACCATTCCTCCACCTGCTCACTGCTCCACTCGGTCGCAAGCGGGAACACCTTTTCCCGCATTCGCGGTCGAGCCGCCGATTGGACCCTACAACAACATTATTCGCGGGCGACAATCTGTCTACGCAACGAGGCGATGCGCTCCTGCGCGTCGCGCCAGGTCGCGTCCCCCCACCGGCCCCGCCAGTAATGCTAGTGCCTGGCGCTGTGGCGTATTCGTAGCCACGGCTTCACCCCATTGGTACTTTCTGCTTCTCAGGATCGCCCATTATGCCCATTACTCACCCAAAAAAAACAGACGCAAGTGGCACGTTTGAGGGTACCACCGAACGCTCCGCGTGTATCTTCATCTTTATTCCCGAAGATGGTGCTCGTCTGGACGCGCTCAGCCAACTTATGTCCGTCGTATGCGCGCAAGCAAGTCGTTCTATGACATACCGCCACCGCCTCGAGACAATTCCGGCGCTCACTCAGGTCGTATAAGAGAACCTCGCGTTATACGCCATTCTGCATCTTGACCACTCCAGTACAAGATGCACTTCTCCACCTCCACGTTCCTCTCCGCGCTCGCACTCTCCGCCGCCTCGTTCACGCAGGCAGCGAGCCTCGTGAAGCGGCAGATCGTCATCCCCACTCACGGCACGACCGTCGCCCCCGCCGACGGCAGCACGATCACGCCCAGGACGATGTTTCCCTTCAGCTACGAGAACGCCAACGCCTGCAAGTCCGGCTACAGCCCCATCTCGGTCTACCTGAGCACCTCGCCGCCTACCTCCGCCGACGTCACGAACGCGGGTGGGCTTGTGAACGGTAGCTTTGTGTTCCATTTTGGAGACTACCTGATCCCGAACTTCGGTGAGTGCTCCGCGGTGGAATTGGGGATATACAAGTGTGCAGCCTTGCTTAGTTGTTTTCCGTCAATCAGGTCTCCCTCCGTTGGAAACCCCGCCGCCGGCAACTTTGACCGCCCCGACGCTCGACGACGTGGCGGACGGCACAACACTCTACTTCTCTGTCGTGGAGTTGTACAGGAACTGCCCTGTGAGTTATATCAATTTCATCATCAATTCGTCTGATGTCCTGACTGCTTTTAAATAGGGACACGTTCCCCTTAAATTTGGTCTGGAGACCACGACGGTGAACTACGCCTGAGTGTGCTGATTGGATATGCAATTCACAATAAGGTCATGACCGCTTGTATCAATGAAGTTTACTCAATCTCTAGGCTGCTTGATAAAAGGCGAGACTGTTGGAGCAATCGAGAAAACGTTGGCAGGAGTAAGAAAATACTAGTATTCCGTTTGTCCCGTACGGTAGCGTCGTGGTACGAAGGCAAACGGATAGCGTACAAAACGGGTCTCGGCGCGCGCGCACGATACTGAACGCTTCGGCAAGCGCCGGCCAGCAAGCGCTCGCTCGCTCGAAACCAAAATGCAACAGAGACGTCAGTGTATGCCTTACAATGGGCAAGAGCGACGAGCGTGACACACGGAAGTATTGCATACGAAGGTGCTTGACGCCAAAGCTTATGTAGATGAACTACTGAATACAGATTGAATGCAGTGAGTCACTCGTGGTCATAGTTATCCGTGGGGTCCAAAGTCCTGTGGTTTGTTTCCTTCCTAGGTATGCCCGCGAATCATCATGTACCGCATGAGCGGCCACGCACCTTCCTCTCGCGCCAACTGCGACCGTACGCCCACACCAGCAGAATCAGCACATTGGTCAAGATCATGACCCCTCCCCATATGGTGTACATCCACCCGTCGCCGAGGTGGTCCTGCAGCCTCGCGGCCTTAGTCACCACGACAACTTGACGTGACCAACTAAGGAGACGCACCTGTACCGGCACGGCTAGTTCGGCAGCGGCGAATGCAAAGAGCCCGCGGAACAAGCTATTCGTGGCGACCGCCGATGATGACTGTCCTGCATTGGCATCGACGATGTACGCAAGCGTACTTGAGTACACCCAACTGTCCGCGACGAGTCAGCTAGCGGACTACACCGGAGTTACAGCAAATTCCACTCACACAGAGAATAAGCCGCAAAGGAACAGGAAGACGACCGGAGCGGCGATATGCACGTTCTCGTGTACAACCCACCCGTACGCGATAATAGACGGCGGCAGGAACACCATGCCGAAGAAGGTAGACTGCAGGCGCATCTGCGGCCGACGTATTGTCAATATATATACGTCATTTGACCATTGGCGTGCGTACCTCGGGAAACCTCTGCCCGCCGCTTTTACGTTGAACTCGAGCCAGCGTCATGTCGGACCACTTGCCACCTAGGATACTGCCGGCAACGCTCCCTGTGATTTCCGTAAGCATCGCCCTGCAGATGCAAGACGGTTGAGTTACCCACCTGCACCGAAGGCCAGAAGAACGAGGCTACGTTATGCCCGTGAGTTTCAGCGACGCCCCGACATGACCGTAAACATACCCGGTGTGCAGCGCGTCGTAGCCATACTGCGCCGCCAGGACACGGGCCGACGTATACAGAATGGAGTACGAAAACCCGTAGATAAATCCTGTGCGAAGGTGTCCTCGGTCTCTGAAGAATACTCGCATGCCCGCAAAACGCACCGGAAGCGGTCAGTATTACCGGGTTGTTGAGGTATCGCAGAACTCGGAGCATAGGCATAACCGGATCCGCGTCCTTCAGGGACAGCTTGATATCCTTGAACGCGGGAGCCGTTGGCTTACGCTCGGCTGCCTCAGCCGCGGAGACCTCGGTGGGGGGCGTTTTCTCATAGGTGTTCTTGGACGATGCGTGAGACTGAGCCTCGCTGCGTTGGCTCTCCTCGATGTTCCGTTTCAGGACCCGCTGGTAGGCCAGACTGCGTTCACGGCGGAACGTGTCCTTGAACAAGAACACAAACGAAGCTAGGTTGAGGCCTCCGAATATGACGAGAAACCAGAAACATGCTCTCCAGTCGAACCCCTGCGTGAGTCTGCAGCGTCGTGATCAGCGTTTGAAGAGGGCGTCGATGTGGCTTGAATGTACCCTCCACCTAAGATGGGCCCTATTGAGGGTCCCAGAAGCGGGGCGCTGTAGTAGAGGCCCATCTTAGAGCCCCGTTCATGGGAGTCGTAGATATCGGCAAGGGTCGCCGCACCGATGGCGAGAACGGCGCTGGAGCTACAAAACAGTCATCGGTCTAGCTCCGCCGCTCACAAGCAGACTGCTGCCAAACTTACCCAGCTGCCTGCACACATCGCATACCGATGAGTAGGCCGATGGACGGTGATAGCGCCGCGCCGATTGAACCGCCGACGAAGAGGAGGATGGAGATGATGTAAACAATCTGCCATTGCACAATGTGAGCCGTGGTATCCAAACGTCGCTCTACGACGCAATGTCATCACCTTCCGACCTTTCAGCTCGCTTAGGACGCTCCAGAGGATGGGCACGACGCCCTGGATGAGCACGAAAAGAGATAGCGTCCAGCTGATCTGCGAGGCCGTTGCATGCAGGTCGTGCTCGATCTGTACAATCGATGCTGCATCGAAGTCAGCCTGGTAGACATGTTGTAATATTCTGCGACGATGGCGAACACTCACGGTTGTATATTCCTGCAGCAATCGTGGTGATGAGAGACGCGGACGACACGATGAGCAGCGTCGCGGTCTTCACAAACAGTGAGCGGTGCACAGCAGCTCGCGTCGGCTCACACACCTTGCGTGCCGACGACCATTGGCGTGGGTCGTCATGTGCAGCGACATGCTCGATGTCCAGTTTCGTCGCGGCCGACATGATGGGCTCAGCAGCGATTCCGACAGCCTACCCTGGGGACTTACTTGACGTGGACTCCAGTCCGGGTAGGCACCCCGATGAGCGCTGCGCCGGGAACAGGGCAAGAACCACAAGCTCACTTCCTCGTGAGAAGGGGTGATGGCGTGCGGCGCTCGGCGCCTCGCGCGATACAAATTAAACTGCTTCGCGGGCGGTCGGCGTGTCGCACCCCCGGCGGGTACCACACGAGGCGGAGGCTTCTTGCTTGGCCGAGAGAGCCTAGCGGCTGACACAACGACCCGGGCTTAGAGCGGTCTGCTGGTAATGCAGTGCTCAAGTTCGAGCAAACCAGCGCCTACAAACTTCTCTCGAGCACACAGAGAGCGACGCGCTGCGCAGAACGAGCAGCGCCACCCCGGCGGGTTATGCTCCCGCGCGCTCGGGGGTGCTCATTCTATCCAGGGTACCGTCACTCCCCTAGGAGCGAACGGCGACCGTGGAGGTCGACATTGTCGACACGCTCAGGGCTGCGGTCAACGTCCTCGACCGCGAAAGTTCCACGCGCCAAGGACTCGGAGAGCCTGGGCCAAGGTGATGCTACTTGGGAAGCCCGCCTGCGTACACGTTCATCGGCAACGAGTAATGATGACACCGTTGCGCATGGTGCAGGCAACGCATTCGCAGCAACCGCGCCCGGGAGGTCGGGACGGGCGCAGTGGGCTTTGCTTCCTCCGTCTTGACCAGATGACGACTGGCTGTGCGCTATGAAACAAGCGAAGCAAATTTCCTCCGGTGACCAGCCGGAGTGGAGTGCGAACTTGACGGGGAGGGATTTACAATGCAGCGACTTGCATCTGACGCTCGGAAGAACACCCACACACACACCGCCTGCGCTTCCGGCGGATCGGCGGAGCAATGAGCCTCCATGCTGTCGGGTCATCACATCAGCGTTCTTGTGCATCACACAACTCGCCCTTACCTGTTATTCAATGCGCGTCCAGCACGTAAGGCGACGGTGAGTTGCGTATGGGGTAAGAAAGTCCTGCTCAGAGTCAGTCACGCGGAGAAACGGTGTATCGTACCGCTCAGCACATCAACCCGAGGGACCGGAGGGATGCCGCTGAACACTTTCATAGAGCTGTGAACCTCTTGCGTCGCATCAAACGGGGAGAAAGATTCCGCACCGGAAGGCATTAAACGGCCGTGAGATTGAAACGCTCATCTGGGAGAGAGAAGGTTCCTGCAAATCCGAACAGTGAGATTTAGGCAACCAATTAATCTCATCTTCCGAGCGGGGATCGGCTGTCGGAGTTCGCGGATGTGTCGACGAAATACCCGCTCGGCGACGAAGCAATCATACAGGGCCGGAATAGCACCCAAGGTGATCGTAAATCTCAGATGTCAGCACGCATGGTGTGGTCTATGGTCCTCACAACCTGGACGTCGCACTGAAACCACCGTCGACATTCTCCGAACTACCTAGTCTTCTGGCAGGAGGTAAGGAAAGAGAAGTTAACCCAATCCGTCATTGTCCATGATAGTACTCACTACTGGAGGCGCTAACAGGGAGCGTTTCGTACGCCGCCTCATCGGAGAACCACTGTCGCAATACTTTTTAGACCTCCAACTCCGACATGAAGCCCGAGTCACCCACCGAAGCCAGAAAAAGGAGGTTCACAGCGGCGGATTTGCGAATGGCTGCCTCGATAGGTATTGTACGTCCACACGAGCGTCCGAGCAGGTGGCCTTCGGGGGTCACGCTGTGCGTCGCTCGTCTGCGGTCAGGAATGGGGTGCCTATGCACCATATTGCGTGAGCTTCACCGCACGCACTGTCCGATGCGCCCGGTTTGCCGGAGGACCTGCGTGTATAAAAGGGCGTATGAGCAGGCCCTCAGAGACAGCAGGAGACGCAGTCATCCACCTACCGAACACACCAGCACCTTCACTCACCCACCCACACCAAAACACTCTCACCATGTCCGCCACCACCACCACCGCCGTTGCGTCCAACGCCGCCTGGCCTGCTTTCCCTGGTGGAAAGGAGGTGACCGTCGCGCCGCTCGCTACCGTCGATCTTGGCCGGCTCCTCGCCAAGGACGCCGCCGAGGTTGCCAAGCTGCTCGACGTGTGCAAGACGCACGGCTTCTTCTACCTCGACCTCCAGACCTGCGAGCCCGGTCGCCAGATCCTCGAGGCGGAGCAGGGCGTCCTCCGCTTCATGGAGAGGTTCTTCGGCCAGCCGCTCGATGTCAAGATGCTCGAGGACCGCAAGTCGCACACTCATGGGTGAGTGCCAGGTTTCCGAGCGAAGCATCAGATACTGATGTGTCTCTGCGCAGCTTCAAGCCTGTGGGCACGTTCTCCGGAACCAAGAATGGCAGCCGCGACTGCTATGAGACACTAAAGGTCAGCTCAAGAGCATTTTTGCGAGGGAAATCAGCACTTACGTGGGCATTTCAGGTCTCTCGGGCCGAAATGGTTGAGAAGTCGCCCAAGCTCCCCGAGGATGTCAAAAAGCAGGAGCAGCTCTTCGACACCTTCATCTCGCTCTCGCAGCTCATCACGCAGACCCTGCTCGAACGCCTCTCCGACGCGCTCGGCCTCGCCGGCCCCGCGCGTCTCGAGCAGTTCCACCGCGACGGCGAAGACACGAACACGACGCTCGTCATGCTCCACTACCCGCCGAGCGACTCCGACGACACCATCGGCCACAACAAGCACACCGACATTGGCTCGATCACACTCCTCTTCAGCGAGCAGTGGGGCCTCCAGGTCTGGTCGCCCGAGACCGACAGCTGGGCCTTCATCCAGCCCCGCCCCCACGGCCACGCGACGATCAACGTCGGTGACTCGCTCCGCTTCCTCAGCCAGAAGCAGCTCTACTCGTGTCTGCACCGTGTCATCCCCCCGGTCGGCGGCCGCCAGAGCGAGGACCGCTACTCGATCGCGTACTTCCTCCGCCCGGAGAACAACGCCGTGTACGAGGACCCGAACGGCAAGAAGGTCACCGCGCGCGAGTGGCACGACAACAAGTACGTGATGTTCGGAGAGCCGCACGTCAAGCAGGAGGCGAGCCCTATGCTCACCGGAGGGATGGAGCCCATCCTCGGGAGCCGTACCGTCGAGGTTGCTTAAACATCTGGTATACGTGAAGGAATAGCGCGAATATGTTCTCCTGTGTAGGTGTTGTCAGTAGAAGTTGTGTAAGGACATGTAAAGAGATGAATGTTAGCTCGTGATGTGACCCACCCACTGGCACCGCCTGCCTGCTGCTTCACAGGAAAAAGGTCGCTGTTTCGCCCTCGGCCATATTTTTTCGGACCATCTTCCCTGTTGCATGTATCCCACGACCGTAAGTTTCGCCGATATTGTCCTGGCCGTTGAGACTTAGCCGCAGTTGCTTCGTGCGTTGGCCCGCAGCCACGACTGCATTAGGTACCCGACCGCGCGGTGACCCAGGGCCATTCCCACAGATGCTTGAAGCACACGCCGCCGGCCGCAACTGATATGACAATAATAGATCAGCCTTCAGGATACGACAAAATCCCTATGCGGCAGGTACCTACATCGACCGCAGTCGTAGTCACGGCATGTCTATCAACGAGAAGAGAACTCGAACTTGCCGGCTCGGAGTCGTACACGCAGTAAAAAATCCGCGCACCGTACAGCAAGGCATGCGAAGCCTAAAAAGCAAATTGATGCGTAGATGCGAGAACCCGAACTCTTGCTTGTTCAGAGTAGATTGATGCAGGACTCGGAGAAGGTGGATGTTGGGAACAAGCCGCAGCAGCGACGCCACAACGGTCTCGCGGGCGTCTGCCCCAACCGGAGAGGCGGCCCGGGGTACACAGCCGTCCTCGCCACGTGGGGCGGGACCGTCGAACTCGCGAGCTCTCCAAGAACGCCTGTGCACAGCACAGACACTCAGCATTATTATGAGCATGCCTTCTACGTGTCACTCTCCATTATTAGCACTGCGGGTTGCGAGGATCAACGGGGTGGATGTTACCGCGAGCCGGTGATATATGCCCACGGTGAGCATCAGCGTCGTTAAACAGCTAGCGCATCTTACCACGTACCCCCCAGCACGTCGCCGAGCAACCGCAGAAGGAGCACCATAGTCCTCACAGAACATTCTCTACATTGGTCAACATCGTCGAAATACAATATGACGATCTTGCATGTTGGTACGTTGATCGAGGTCCTGCCTCAACCTCGTCGGTTATCATGGAACTTCTGACCGCGACGAACGCAGCGTTGGCTAAGCTCGACAAAGCCTCCCTGCCTGAGGAAACCAAAGAAGAAGCCTACCGGCAAATCCACCAAATGATGGAAGCCATTCCGGTACCTAAGCAGGACGTCCGAGTCGGGCCTCCAATCGATCTCGCGAGTACGCGAGGATACACCATCAGTACGACACCCTTCCCAGGAATTTGGTGGAGCGCAGTTGCTGATGTTTAGCTATTTCAGTGTTGTCCATCAAGTTCGACAGCTTTGACGACTTCAAGTGGGTACCTTTCAATGTCTGTAGATAACGATGGAGTGTGTAACCATAGACTCCTCACTTAGAGCCTACCTGAAACACCCGGAACATATCAAGTACGTTAAGCTAAAGCTGTGCTACCTGTCTCCCTGAACTTACCGCTCCGTCAGGATGTTGAAGCGATATGGCCCTGCTTTGCGAGGTCAGCCACCCTATATATCTAAGTGGATCTCCTGCGTTAACTTGGGACCAAGACATGATCACATTCCAGATGGATGGCACTGCCCCCAAGGGCAAGCTATAATTCCGCCTCGAAGCGCTATTCTTACCGGCAGTGGACGTGCCTAACTCATTCGAGGAGAGTCTCAGTGTACGTCTCTGACCATGCTTACTGTAGCCATCCCCGCATAATCGAGATAAATCACTATTTGGAACGCGTCTTGTATTTACCACCTTCTCCGAGTCCTAATTGCACACAGCCTGATCTCAGGCCACCAGGAACCGATGAAGAGAAATCGAGGGTGCTTCGTTTTTGTCCGGATATTTGCCTTCCGCCGCAGACGACGTCCTGCGCAATCATTCCACCCCCTCTCCGAGTCCCTACGCCGACGGCGAGTCGCGCTTTCCTAGCACATAAGCGATCGTCTGGAACGCAGCCCAAGGCACAAATTCTGTAAAAGTCGTTCCACATCAGCACCGCCGACCAAGTTGCCGAAAGCTGTGGGCTACGCACGAGGGGTCATATGGCCGCTGTAGTAGAACTCGACGACTGGCAAGCAATGCTTCAGCACCGGTTCACGCAGGGCGCAGAACTATCGACCCACAAGCCAAGCCACGCTCGATGTGCTGGTTCCCAAAGACGCCCATGTTCTCGACGATGAACGTCTCGGGCTCGATGGGAGTCTGGAAACCCTGCTTCCCATGCCACGTCATGTTTCTAGGCACAGCGATGGTGAGCGGAAAAGATACAGACACCAGCATGCTTCTAGTCCCGACTCACTGGATGGCGATCCTCGTGCCCTCAGCGACGAGAATGAAGTCCTTCCCAAGGGCGCAGCGGATCAGTGCTGCGTGCGAACGCAACCGCCGTCGAACTCGGACTCACCGCCAAGCCGTGCACGATCGCGACGCGCTTGCTCTTCTCGATCACGTTCGGGAGCACGCTCAGCGTCGATGCCACGCTCTGGTCGTTGCCCGGTCCGCCCGTAGTGGGGTTGATGTACACGGGACCACCGCACGCCTCCCAGTTGATGTGCGGGGCGTGGATCGCGTCTTGTACCTATGCGCATAATCCATACCGCCGCATCAGCTTCTGCTCGCAAGGTCGATACGCAGCTCCGACGCACGTCAGTTCTGCGGATCAACGCCCGCTGTCAGCTCTATTGTCAGGTCGGGATAGCCGTGCCACTAACCTGTTGAAGTACACGAACTTCTGCGTCGAACGGGGGAAGCCGAGCACGCTCCCTGGAGACAAGTGCATCTCAACGACGTGTCCGCAATGCAACGGAGAATAAACTCACAGAGGTTCGGGAACGTGTCCGTGACCCGGTAGACGTCGAAGACGGGGTTGATGCTACCCGGTCGAGTTATTTTCGCATGTTCCGATGAGAAGACGCAGCAACACCACTCACACGCCGACAGCCCGTTGGATGGGGCTGTGCATCCTGCATTCTGGCTTCACTCCGACCGCGCGGGTTGTCTCGTTGAAAGTTGCGCCGGCGGGTAGCGGCAGCTGACCAGCGGGTGGGTACGTTACGAATTTGTCCAGGTAGTCAGTGTAGCCGCAAGAGTCGGAGACGTTCTGCAGCTGAGCCCAGAAGGTCGAGTTGAACGGGAACACGTTCTTGTTGGCCTGGGGAGGATGTTAGTGATCACGAACGTGTGCCTAGAAGTGTTAGACTTGGATATTGACCTGAGCGAAGCGCAGTGCGGGAATCTCTTGCTGCACCAAGCCCCATGTGAGAGACGGGTCTGCGATCCAGATACCTTGCAGGTCGAGGTCGCGGTTGGGGTGCTCGTAGAGGTAGTTCGCGATGTAGGGTACGTCTACATGTCCATCAGCGTGAGTTGAGTTCTTACACTTCGGAAACGCCGAACTCACAGAAGCCAGCGTACTAGATAAGAGTCACGGAATCAGCAACTTCGCGTAGACCCGAGGCTGACAGACTCACGCTTTCTCCGCTAACCCAGAAGTTGCTCCCTTTGAGTTCACCGAAGACTTCCAGGAACTGCTCCAGAAAACCGGCGACTTGCGCTGCCAGCTCGTCGTCGTTGGAAATGCTAGGCTGTCCTTGCGAGAAACCGGTCTATCCAAAACTGGTTAGCGCTGAATAGGTAGATTGCGAAGTGCCGACGTACTCCGACTGGCTGTTCGACCCAAAGCACGTTGGTCAAGTTAGTCCAGCTCCAGGGGTTACTGCAAAAGCCGCTTGGTGAGCAGCACAAACGCAAACGAACGTGATAGTAGTACGTACGGAGTGGGCTCAGACTGGCCCCAAGACCAAGCTGTCGCAATGTTGAAGGTCAACGATCTGCCTCTGTTATGTAGTAAGATTGACTTACAAATGGGGCCGTTCTCCTGAAGGAAACCCTCCAAAGAGGAGCAACCGGGACCACCTGCAAGCCATAGGTAAGTCGTGTGGAGCGCGGCCTTAAACCTCAGCACATGAAAGTTATACCATTCGTCCAGAACAGCAAGTCTTTCACGTTCGCAATGTCATTCGTCGGCCAGAACCTAGTTATTCCAAGCGTGCCAGCGTTCAGCAACTCTTCGTCTCAGACACTCGGCGATATTGACGCGCTCACCAGAAGAAAAGCTTCCTGGTCTCGTTCGGGTGGTTAGAGATCGGCATGAGACCCGACCACGATGGCCCGGCATCGAAGTTGACTGCAAGGTCACTTCCGTTTGAGTAAACATTTGGCGATGGAGCTGCGAGCAAGCGTACCATCCGGGATCTTCGTGCCATCCACAAAGAACTCCTTGGCACGAGGGTTTCTGAAGTTGATGAGGCTCTCTTTCTTGGTGTCGCTCCGAGCAGTGTGCCCCCCACTAGGCGCGGTGTCCGGCCCCAAGAAGTCGCGCAGGCGGTCGAGCTGCTCGCGCTGTATGGCTTCGGCCGTGTCCATGCCCTCCATGGCGCTTCCGGAGAACCTGGCACATAGCGGAGTAGTGAGAAGGAGCACAGTGCTCAGGAGTAGCTTCAAGGACAACATCGTGACGACACGCTGTCGGCTAGGTTCGAGCTCTGGTGAGTCGCCGTCTGAGATGCCGGGTTTTATACGCCTCAGAGACCTCGGACAGGGTCCTGCGCGGAGTTCCGCACTGTCGACATAGATGCCGAGAACGTCGTACGGAGTCGAAAATTTGGCGATCACGAGGAGCACCGCAGATAACGGCGAAAGGGCATCGCGCCAGACTCCCCAAAGGTACGGACGAGGCCCAGCGAGAAATGGCGTAGAGGAGCTTCGCGCGTACGGTAACGTCACTGCATGGCGCGAGCGCATCTACTGCTGCCGGGCATGTCCATATCGGTAAGTCACTATCTTCAACGGTCCGCTCATTTTCGCTCACCTGGTCGACAACCATACGGTCAGGAAGGTACAGCGCGGCTTCTTCATCACATCGGCGCCATCGTGTCCCACGGCCGCATGTTCCACCCAGATACATACGACATCGTCCATTGGACTGATTCTTCGGCGGGGTAAGAGTGCGGAATGAGGCTCCTCAACGCTGGCTCGTGACCGGCGGCCAGTCTCACTTCCGTAAGGTAAAGTCAGCCACTGCATTCAATACTTTGGTAAGCCTTCCTTGTTCTTGAGCAGGAGGTCTCGACGGAAGTCATGGAAGCCATGACTGAAGCTGGGGTCCGTACTGCAGCGGAACATGAAAGAAGCAAGAATCTTCAGTGGAACGCGGAGGGGCAACTCAGGAGAAGATGGTAAGAGCGGCGAACTTCTTGCATCCCTCTTCGGAATTCCTCCCTCTTCGCGAATCCACCTTGCCGATCGTGCCGCGTTAACCTTGGCATTGACCGTCGGTCCGCTTTTGCCTGCTGTACGGACACATGCCAGCCAGTAAAGGGGAAATGGGTCGTCAATCAATCTGTGGGTGTTAGACCAATAAAGCCCACAACACGCGTCACGGCGCATCGAGACTTACGCATTGCGATGTGAACACCGGTCGCGTCTTACACCGCAAGCGATGCACATGATTTCACGGACCGTGGTCATCTGGAAAACATTCGATGCTAATCATACACACAGGAGATGGCCATGCGAGAGCGATGCAGGGAGTACGACTTGGAAATAACACGAGGATCAGTATCGGTTCCGCTTTCGCTGCTGCCTTAGCGAAGCGTCCGACGTTGAAGGCCGGCTATGACATGCTGATGTTAATTTAGTCAAGCCGGGAAGACTGTGAGGGTACTCACTTGCGCCCTTTGCCCTTCGAGCCCTCCGCAGGCTCGTCTATGTCCATGCTATTCTCATCGTTCTCGTTATCCTTGCCCCGCAGTTCACGCTCCCTCTGCTGCTGCCTTTCTTGTTCACGCTGTAGTTCGAGCTTTCCGGCAGCCGTAAGGCCCGAACGCCCCCCCGACGGGAACACATGCGCTTTGTTCGCGTTGCGTGCCTCCTTCTGCTTGTCCACGACCTCCTTTAGTGTCGACTGGTAGCCTCTGTCGTAAACCTCCTTCATCGTCTTCGCGGTGACGGTGCGGTTGGAGAGCTCAGAGAGCTTATTGTCCAAGGTGGCGAGCACCGCGGCGGTAGTGGACGCCCTGCACTCGTTCGTGAGCTCGACATAGCGCGTAGAACGGGTCGAGCTAACGCACCAGTTCTGCAGTGACACCAGCAGCTGCTCCAGCTTCCCAGGTTCTAGATCACGACCCATCGTGTACTCAATTTCGAACTGTCCCTCCTTCTGATCGAGCTTGCCCCGCACGATGTCGAGGTAGATGGCGTCGATGATCAAGTCCTCCAAATCGCGAACAGTGGGCATATCAAGAACTCGGAGCAGTTCATTGTAGGGAAGGATCTGCACAGCCTATGAGTATTGCGGATGAATACGCTTAGGCGATAGCACATACGCGGCTGTCTTGCGCCAATGAGACGAGCGTGAGCTGCTTCAGCTTGATGGTCTGTGCGTCGTTCAAAGGCGGGAGAGAGTCCTTGTGCTCTGTACGGATATCAGTAGTGTTCTCGATGCACAAGCAGAGACGTACTCACGGATGTAGTCCGCGTACGTCTTGTATGCGAACAACTGGAGCAGTGAGTAGAACCGCGAATGTGTTTCATGGGTAGCCAGCTACAGCGCAGCGGTATGCATTGAGACAATGTAGCACATTGAGATAGTCGTACATACTTCTTGGATATTCGGCAAGTCGAGTAGCTCTCCGAAGACGAATACACCGGGCGCGGAAGTGGCGTCCTGGATGAGCTTAGCTGCGGCTGCACCCTTTGCGGCCTTCGACATCAGGAGGAAGGGCTCTAGCTTGGCGACATGTTGAGTTCCGATCTCCATAGTGGACAAGTATATGGGAACAGATGAGCAGTCTTAGTTGTAGTGGTTGAGTCTAAGGACGGTGGCGCAGGACAGATATCCCCGGCGTCTACGGCTCCACGAGCCGTTGCGCGGCGCATACAGTTATTTGGTCGTGTTAGGATCAGAAGCTCTTGGCAAACACGCCTCAATACGCCAGTCATCTTATGTTGTTTTAGCGTGATCACAAACATATTCCAAAAAGCATCTTGATACAAATCTAAGCCGTGCTAAATACATGAGGATCCATCCGCATTCCTAGGAATGATTACAAACGGGTATAGGTTATTACCAGGTATGTCATAAGTAAGCGAAAGTCCGGTCTAGGTGTTAAACTTGTTGAATCTTCTTTTCCGACGGGTCTATGGGTTCGGGCTGCGTGAGCTCTACACCTTGCTCGGTTTGACCCGAGGGCTTGTTAGGTTTGAGGTCTTCCGGCAGGAGAACTGGTGATGCTTGGACATTAGCTGCGACATCCCATAAACAACATCTAGACTTACTAGCGCGGTCAATGGCAACGGGAAGCCCACGATGGCGCCCGCGAACCATGATGATGATCACGACTATCTTCGATACTGGTCCGAAAGCCCCAGAGAAGCCGAAGTTTTCGGTCGGAATACCCAGCGTCAAGCCAATGCCACCGAAGGCTGACACGAGCTCGAACACTATGCCCAACCAATCAAAGTCAGCCCTGTCAAACCGGGTACAGCGCATACATTGTGACTTGCCTATACGGAAGATGTTGAACCACGGTGCATTTGAGTCATCCATGATCTTCGAGCGCTCGATAATGCAAATCGCGAAGATGGCGAATACGAGCCACCAAATGTCGAACGCAAGCTGCCGCCGCAAGTGCCAGCCAAAGTACTTGCCGATACGTTCGCGACGCGGCTGCTTCTCGTCGAGGTTCGGCTCCTCCTCTTCGTCCTCTGGCGCAGCTTCGAAAACGCCTAGACTCTTCTCTTCGTACCTGGCAGTATAAAGTGCGTCAGGGGACCCCTACTGACTGAGATTACCGACACTAACACGTTGGTAGAGCGAATACTCAATGCGACCTATCAAACTTCAGCTTCGAACATCAATTTCGACGCTGGGGGTATACGTACTGGATAGATGGCGATGTACATCATAATGATGCACAAGAACCTGCGAGCACTGTCAGAGCGTGGATCTTTGAAGGAGGGCAAAAAATGCGTACTGGAAGGACGGCGCAAGCGAAGCAATCGAGACGATCGGGAACCCAGAGGCACGAACGGCGAACGACTGGAACAGTCCGGCTACAACCCTCGTCCAGGGCGGAAGCGACTCCGTAACATCCAGTCCAATGTCGAGCACAATGAAGCATATCAACTCCGAGATGCTGTTTCGGGGGAAATTGCGTGAGGATCTATCGTGTGAGTGTAGTGATTGGCAACATACGTGAAGAACACCAGTGTAGCGACAAGGTACCACGTCACATGGGACGGGAAGAGATAGAGGAAGCAGCTGTTGATACATTAGTATCAGGCGTTTCCCTTAATGAATCGTGGCACTCACCGACGGGGATGGTCGAGTAAGAAATCAAGCGCAAGGTCTCTCGCTGAGCCCGCTTTGACAAACTTCGTATACAGCCAACTTCAATACATCATTGTTAGCTCCTCTGCTGCACTTAGGTGGTATCGGTGGCTTACATCACGAAACGCAAGCTTGATGGAAAGAATGTGAATGAACAGAGCATCACAAGCCTGATGTATATCTTCGCACTCACAAGATTGGCTGTTCGACAACGGCGTGCGAGTTAGCGTCAACATTTCTTGCAGGTCAAACGGTACACTCACCAAACCATGGTTTCCAGCGAGGATGGCGAAAAGGAGTGCAACTACATGTATGCGATCAGATCTTTCCGAACTGACTGAGCGGAAAACATATGACCGTACATATCATTAGATACGCCTTTTGGAAAGGAACCATGCCCCTGAACCAACACGTTAGAAAGTGCTCCGCAAGAGAGCAAGGACTAAGATCTCACTGATCGACTAAACTCATTCCGCCCCCCGTATAGGCCCCGACGATCTGGCTAGTGGGCGTGAGTAACATTTGCAGCAAAAGTGCACGCTCGTTGACCTACAAAAGTGTGAACCTGAGTGTGACCCGTCAGCTTCGGCATCCCTGCATGCGAACTGCAAGAACGCACCATGATTTATTCACAAGCCGGGGCTGAGCCGCGAATACGCCGTCGTAGGTATGACCTGTCGATAACCAAGGAGCGATCAAGATGAAAGAGAGCATCTGCGTCCCGATGAAGTACTATCTTTGGTTGAGGCCCCGCGCATGAATCCTTTTGAACCGCATGAACTCACCAGTATGACGATATAGCTTAGAAGCCGCAACGCGTGGTATCTGAACAAAATAGAAACGGTCAGCACTCAGCATATGAAACTCACAGTAGATGTACTCGCTCGATTCCACCGAGCTCCTCAAGCTGCTCGTCCGATAACTCTTCCGTATGGAAGTCACTATTTCGGCCAATCACCAAGTCTTTCAGGTTATCGCCAAGCCACCTCAACTCCTTAGACGCCGCGCGTTCCCGGACGGTCATCTTTGTGAGGCGACTGTATAGCTTCGGGGAGTACCATTGAAGGAACCGCTTGGCCAGAGACACCGGGCCAGGGAAGCCGCCAAGACCCTGGTCTTTATTGCGCTGCCCTAGTGTTGCTGGGCCCGAAGGCTGGTCATACTGCTTCGGTGGAACGATGATGGTGCGGCGACGCGGCACGGGTACACCTGCAGACTAAAGGTAAGCAATCTGGCTCTAGATCAGATGCAGAGGGCCTGACCTGGACGCCGCCGAACAGTGCCCACATCACCAATAGACTGCATATAGGGCGCGCCCCACTGCACACGCCCGCTCCCCATGGACGTCGGCGACTGTGGCAACGGCATAGCTCCCGAGCGCGGCGACGACGTGAACGACTGCGCGTCCGCGATAACTTTCCCCCGCTCACCCGACTCGCCGGTGTACATCGTCGGGTCCTCCGAGGGCGACACGCGCAACGGCGACTCGACGTCGATACGGATACGCGAGCTCGAGCGCGACTGCGTCAGCTTGTGCTCCTTCGCATTCGCATCTGGGCCTCCCTCATCGCTGTCTCCCGTGCCGAGGGCAATACCGAGCCCGACGCCAGTGGTAGCGCCGCCGGCTAGGGCGGCTCCGATTCCATCGGACGCCTGGATGCCGCGGCTGCCGTGTTGCGCGTGCTTCTCCGACGCGCCTGCCTCGGGATGCCATAGTGGAACAGAACGGCCCACGCCTGCCACGAGTTTCGATACGCGGTCGCGCATCGACTGGAGCACGGTCTTCTCCCGGTGTCTCTGGATGATGTGCTGTCGGAAGTAGCGCAAGCGGACCAGAACCATGACCCAGGCGACGATGGTCTGTGGACGCCGTTCAGCATATTGGCGCGTGGTTTGGAGAATATGGACGTACGATGTCACCCATGACCATGAGGACTAGGAGTATGACCTGCTGGAAGACCGTGAGAGTGCTCAGGTTGACGGTCGCCAGCCCCGTCACGGTCAGTGCTGAATAGCACAGAAACACGCAGTCGATGAAGGCTATCGAGAAGAACGTCAATATCTCTGTCACACGACATGATCTGTATCGTGCTCAAGACTCGGCATAGCCAACCCTCTCCCGCGCAAACTTTCAGCATAATACGGTCCTCTTGACAAGCGGAAATTGGCTGACCATCGAACCACGAGACGACCACTTCATCTGCCGCCTCGATGGACGCGCGTGAGGCAGCCCTGAGCCGCGTGGCTGCAACCCAGTGCTTACTCGATACGTCGAGCTCTTCACTAAGAGTATCGACGTTCCGAGTGAGCAGCAGGTACGTATGACAGTGGTCGTTGGACGTGCAAAATGTGAGCAGCCCGGATCGCGGCATGGCATAGCAGAATTCTGAAGAGGGAAGGGGCGTGGTGGCCTGCAGCGCCACATACCCATTGATCGAAGACTCGACCCACGAACCACACTGACAGAACCATATACCACAGCTGTGTTGGGTCAGACGACCGACAAATTGGACATCGCGCTCGCCAAGAACAACGTTGGCGGTCCTGCGGTCCTGCCCATGCATTCTCCTCTATATCTCCCTCCCCGGCCGTTCCGATAGAATGCGAAGGCTGAAATGGACACTCACGTATGTGGAATTCACCGTTCACTCCATAGAAGATACCAGCCGCAATGAGCGGCACGAAGGTGAAGTAGAGGAGGTGCAGGCGGAAGAAGTTCGCCTCCTCCTCGATCCATTGGCGCAGTCGATCATAGATATCCCAGAGCACGTCGAGTACGGCCATCCGACGGCAGCCTGCGATGAGTGACTAGTGACTTCCCAGCTAGCGCAAGCAGAGAGCCAAGAAGGTGAAGAGGGTCAGAGGCAGGCGGTGCGCAGCCTGCGCGACTTAGAGGGATGAGAAGAGGTCCACACGTGTATATAAAGCCGGTCGCTCGACATATCCCCGAGCAAAGCTGTCAGGGCGGTAACGAGGCCTCATACACGCGGCGAACAGCCGTCGCCGATGAACAAAGTCCCACCCCACAGCTTCTAAGTTGAGACATCAATGAAATCAAATGCTACTACAAAAAGTATATCCGTGATACCCCGGATATATAGTAAGTTGTAAGGACTCATCGCGGAAGCAAACAAAGCTTGATGACGCAGCGCGCAAGCACTGGCCGCAAAAGTTGGGATCTTACTGGAGGGATCTCGGAAGGCTCGATGAACATCCCCGAGGCTGTTTTGGCGACTCAGTCGAAGGTAACGGAAGGGGGACTGGTGCCGCATGCGGCGCGGGGGGCGCCACTGGCAGACGTTGTCCCACACATGTCTAACTTATTCGTCTGCTGCACTATGGCCATGAACTTTGTCTTGAAAGTTGCTGCAGATGCACAGGTCATCTCAAATGAGGACATGTACGTAGCCACAAACGCAAGTACTATGTAGTTTCCAGGGACCAGTACCAGTAATCGTACAAAACCGCAAGCAGTACAGGAATATACGCGTTCCTGATAGGCCATGTGACCGTGTGTCAGAGACGGACCGGCGGCACGGTGACGAAAGAGAGCGGTCGACGCAGGACCCAGGCCAATACACCAAGAGCCCATGTGCCGGAATCCCCGAAAATGGGCCCGAAGGGCCCGGACCTCACATGAAATTTAGGTCGATTTCCCCGAAAATGGGCGTCCTCGGGGCCAACCTGACATCCTGAAAAAGCCCGAAAATGTCCCCTGATGGGCAGGTCTCATCTCATTGGCCCCCGAAAATGGGGATCGCCGGGCCAAGATCAGACCCAGAGCGAGTGAGATTTCGAAATGGGCAGAGGACAGCCGGACTGCCGGAGGTGCCATGTGCCTTTTATAGCATGTCTACCAGTCACCTCGGCGTCTCTGATACCGTCCATTTGAACGCGCACTTACTACTACTAAGTAGCGACTCTAACTTGCTTTCTGACCTCGTATCTAGCCATCAAATTTCTTGTTAGTCGGACAATGAAATGCTTCTTACCCAATTCTAGTTATCGAGTAGTTAGGTGGTCGCCCAGGCCAAATTTCCTCCTCGTCTCTTGTCAGCACTAGTCACCCTACACTATGGTGTCACCTCCGCCTCTACTTCTCAAGGCATACTGTCTACCACCCGACCTCTCTGTGTCTGATCTGCTGCAGTGGCCGCATATCCCTCGACGACCAGGGAGTCGGAAGCACTCGTTACCGCCCTCAGCATGGCTGTCTTCAGATAAACCGACTATCACTGAGGTTCCGGTCGACGAGCTGGTCATTCCATCCTCCAGTATTTGCCAGGCCTTGGAACCTCTCCTGCAGTCAAACAGGAACTCAAAACTCGGCATCTGTTCAGTCCAACACCCCACCAGTGAACGAGACTATCTTCCGTCATGGATCATCCCTGTCTGGAAGGCTGCAGACGAAATGCTTCGGATGCAACAGTTCTGGCGCGAGAGGCTGGTGTGGATTGAGCGGACGGCTAAGGCAGAGAGCTGGACAGAGGACCTACTCCGGACTGCAAAAGAGCACGTCCACAGCACGCCGTGTTCAGCTGGTTGTCTTTCCCTCCAGCGAGGCATGGTCAGTATGGCCCATCTAGCACGACTCCTCCTCTCGGACAGGTGGCTGGACGACGAGGTCCTTGACTGCTTAGGTGACGTCTTTCGTATGGACCTCGATGCACAAGCCATCGACAAGGACACGAGCCTGGTCGCCACCGCACATCTCCGTACCTGTCTCACCAACCCACAGTCTGGCGTGGCTCGCTACTATGCAGACAAGCTTGTCTCGGGGCCCCTCACACGTCTATTCATTCCGTGCAACATCAACAATGTCCACTGGATTCCCGTAGAAGTCGATACTGCGCAGGATACAATCAGTCTTGGCGACTCAAAGCCAGGGATCTCGCACACACACATCCCGACTCTCCTCCGCGAGCTTCGAGGCTGGCTGGACCGCGTCTTTCCTGGTCGTACGTGGACGGTCAACATGACCGCACTGGAGACAGGTCTTCAGCAAGATTCATCATCCTGTGGCATTGCGACTGTCAATGCAATCGAGCGTCGCATCCTTCCAGCTGCTACCAGATGGTCACCCCACGCTCCGGGAAAGGCGCGTGCTCGATACTTTAGCAGATGTGTTGACGCGGGGGCACGCGGGGTATGTGCATTCTTTTCACTGTCACGTATAATAGCTAATATTATCCTTAGGAGAAATCCTCAGACGGGATGGTCAGCGCCACTGCGGTGTCTATGGAGGCTGAGGCGGACACCCTGTCCATGCTCGTGAGCTCCGAGGTTGGCGCAGTGCCTGCAGCACACAGGGGCGAGAGTGGTGATGGCACGCACACTAGCATTCAACCCATGCCGTGCATGCATACCTCAGGGCCATCGCAGAGGAAGCCTGCTGCTCTGCTCTTCTCTGACTTGGTCTCCGACTCTGATACGTCTGAGTCGGAAGCTGAGCTCTCCGAACCCGAGTCTGATGATGACGGCGAAGACCTGGGCTCCCTCCTGCGGTCTCTCAAAGACCGGCGGTCTGTCACGAAGCCGCTGTTTGCGACGTCAAAGATCAGCGTGGAGGTGAAGGTCAGTCACCCTGTCTAGCTTTCGTATCCCTGAGAGCATCGCTGACGCTGACTGCTGCTCTATTGCAGCCTCGACGAGCAGACCCGGAGAGCGAGCCACCGTGGTTCAAGACGGCCCAATTCCGCAAGTTCCAAACCAAGATCAAGGCGGACGACCGGCGCGCGGAGTTCAGCTCGCACGACCGTCTCATCGTGCACTGCTCTCGATGCCTGAAGGTAGTGACCATGCGCGCCCCAAACGATACGACACGATGGAAGGAGCATCGCCTTAGCCGGAAATGTCGCAATGCGAAGGGCGATCAGGCCTTCATCAAGAACTTCTTCCAGACACAGCAGTCAGTCAACGACGCCCAGCGGAAGGCCATCACATCCGTTGCATGTCCAGGACTAGGCTTCTCGCAGGACCACCGCGTTCCAGCCTATCTTGCTCGCACTGCTGTCGAGTCGGGCGGGGCATCTCGCCGCGAGGTTCTCAAGCTAGAAGTCTTGCAAGATCACACTCGATCACGCGCCCGGAACAAGCTCTCGCCGAACCAGATCCACACGCGCGTTCTTGCGCAAGAACGCGCGCAAGCAAAGTGGCTGAACCACCCAACGAACGGTGTCGTGACTTCAGTGAAGTGTCAGAAAAGGGGACAGATTTCATCATCAGGAGAGGTGATACCGTGCTCGGAATGTAACAAGCTCACGCACCTCAAGATCTTTCTCAACGCACTCCGGAAGCCTGCTCCTGCACCGGGAAGAGCGAAGTTCACCCCAAAGGTGTTCCGTAACCCGGTTACGGGAGAAACCTACGTGCGGCACCGCGACGTCCAAGAGCTCATGGAGATGGTATGTACCTGCCACTGCTCGATGTCAGCCATTCTTGCAGTACGAGATGATAACCGTGTGCTCTCCTAAGGATAAGAGCAAGTTCCCTTGGAAAGTGCTTGCCAAGCGGGGTCTTCAAGGACGGTATGATGACCGCCAAGCCTTCATCGGGATGCTCGACACTATCATGCGGGCTGAGGATCGTTTGAGCAAAGGGAAGAAGCTCACGAACATACGATATGATGCAACGTATGATCAGGTATGTACCTTAATGGCGCTGATTTCTCCGCGAGCATATGCCACTCTCCGGGCTGAGTTCGGTGGTCGAGGTGTTCGGAGCATGCGGTAAGCCCAAACAAGCCTAAACCTCTGATGATATTGGCTCACCAAACTGTTGGCACTTATAGGAAGATACGCGCTCGAAATGGCCAGTTCAAGTCTGGAATAGAAGATGCAAACTTCGATGCTGCAGTGGAGTGGGCACGCGCGTTAGGATGGGACGGGCCATTCATCCTTGCCGCTGACGACACGAAGGTCGTCGCAGCCCTACGATCCTTTCATGATGGAGAACAGTGGCGCCTTGGCGGTGTCCATGGTGCTGTGCCCGCATTCTCGAGCTATGAAGAATTGGCGGAGCTAGGGCAGGTGGAACAGGGCGAATTAGCTGAGAAGGTATGACACAACTCGAAGCCTTTGTGACCTCACATTCATCGCTGATGCATTCTATGACAGACACGCGCATGGCACCTCGTGATCCCCGTCATTGGCGTGCCTCCGAAGCTGATAGCAACCATGCCGCTGAAGAGTAGTGTCAGTCGAGCCGAACTGCGAGGCTGGCATGATGAAGTATCGTCCAAACTTGCCTCCCGTGGACTACACACAGTCTCGTACAACGTCGATGGTGTCGAGACCGAGCGAGGCCTCACCCATGATCTGCAACAAGAAGCTGTCGCCGCAGGACGGTCCCGAACTTGGACGTTCAAACATCCCATCGCAGGTCAACCTCAACTCCAGCTTACGGCGGCTCTTCTCGAGAACGGCAAACCGTGCATCATGTCTACTGATGGGAAGCACGCAAAGAAGAACGGGCGCGGGAGCGTAACATCGGGCGCACGCGGTATACCAATCGGACGATACCTCGTGCACTTCGGTCTGCTGAAGCGGATCGCAGAGGGAGAGAACTCACCTCTCATGAAGTCGGATATCGTGGGGGTTGACAAACAAGACGACCGTGCCGCTGCTCGACTCTTCTCCTCCGCCGTCATCGACTACGTCTCCCGCATCCTTCCCGACGAGCTTGGGCTTACGATCTACCTGTTCATCATTGGTGAGATCGTCGATGCGCAGCAAAACCGCGCACTCAACCACTCAGAACGCGTCAAGATGTTATGGCGCGGTCGTTTCTTTTTGGACGGCTGGCGACAGTACATACTCGATCACCCCCTCTACGCTCTTCACACACATTTCCTCTCTCGCGAGCTCTATGATATCCTCTCCATATTCATCAACGCCATGCTACTCCTCATCGTCACTCACCGGGACTACTTCCCCGACGTCCCACTGCTCCACTGGCTCAACTCGACGGAGACATGTGAACATTTCTTCGGATGCGCGCGGAAGATCCAGAAGGACTTCAACTTCGTCGAGTGGCTCCTCATGATTCCGAAGATCTCCATACTCATGGCGGGCGAGCTCCGGAACAAGTTGAAGGGCTCACAAGAGAAGGCCGCGGCAGTTCGTTTCGGCTACCACCACTCATACTTCGACTCTCGTGGCGTGGATCTCGCTAACCTGGCGTTGTTCCCGTCAGACGACGAGATCGAGAAGCTGATCCAAGTCGCACATACTGAGGCCCAGTCCCTCCTCGCAATCGTCGGGATCAACATGCAAGCACTCCCTGTCGTCGATGAGAAGGGCTTCGAGGCGGCGCTGGCTGCCCTATCGAGCGACCCGATTGCGGATGCCTCCCAAGAGGGGCCCGAGGACTCCGAAGATGCCCCACTAGCGGCGCGCCTGGAAGGGCTGCTACGAAGCGACAAGGATGAGTTCTTGCACGGCACTAGCTGCTTAGCTAAGGACGAGGCGATGACGAACCTGGGGATACACGCTACTGCAACTGCGATCCATGACCATCTAAAGCTGTAAGTTGTCCCCCCAGCCAGTGTGTCAAAACATGTTGCTGATGCAGAACACTGTACTTCCAACAGCGCTGATGTGAGTGCCGAGAGTCTGTCTGAGGAAGCGAACGACTTGGCCACATACCAGGCGCATATCAAGGACGTCCTCGCAGCAATCAAGAGCGAGCTCGCAGAGCGGGCTTCTCGAGAGCAGAACGCCTCCGGTGCCGCCCTCAGCAGTTCGTGCGGCGTAGACAAGGAACACCCTACACTTCCGCAGGACGCGCCCAATGCCGCGTCATCGTGTCTTGACTCCGACGCGTCCATTCCCGCTGCCAAGGGCGAAGCGGAGACCAGCGAGGAAAGGCACCGGGAGCCAGGGCATGACAAGAGCCTCGCACAGCTGCTCATCCCGCTGGCATTTGGTACGGCACGCTCCTTCAACTTCAAGATGCTTGTCAGCGAACGGCAACGACATGAGACCAAGGAGGCCACCAGCGCTGTCACATACCGGTATAACAACGCCCTCGCAATGGGGGTGCTCGACTCACTCCGCGGGCCAGGGGATGAGTTGTCGCCTGCAAGTGCTACGTCGTCGTCGACTCGTGGAGATAGTAACAAGCTCAAAGCCGCACTGGTCTCTCAGATCACCCGCGTGCTCTCGGCCGAGCGGGCGTTCGGGGTTGCAGGAGTGAAGGACGATGGTCGTGCTGAGGCGTCGGGCATTGAACGCAAGACGCGATGGGAAGGTGCCTCGACGGAGGTGAAGAAAGCGGGGAGAGAGAGCGCCGTAGCCGCCGCAGTCAAAGCAACAGGTGAGAACAGTCGCCTGCTTCGAGCCGGCTGGGAATATTTGCTAATCATGCACCTGTCCACGAAGCTGGAGCAACGTCCGGTGCTCATGCGGCGAGAAGCGCAGTCTATCGTGAAATGGAAGCAAAGATGCCATACCGCTTTATGTCCGGTGGAATATCTCCATTCCACCCCCTTCGCCATGGTTCCTGGGTCATAGTTTGCAAGGCGAGCAAGCTCTACATCGGAGAGGGTGAGTATCTGTATGGTCTTCTCGAAATCTCGCGTACTCACCTCGTTTTGGACGGAATAGTGATGGTATTGTACGTGAAGGGCGGGGGAGCACGCCCGACACATAACTATGCTGAAACTTGCGATGATGTCGCGAAGCTGTCACGTCTAGTCGTGCTGATATACTCGGTGCTAGGTGACACACTTCTCTCCCCCCTGACGGTCTCTGTTCCGAGCGGATCCGCACCCGATTCGCCCACATTTCTATACCTGCATCAAGAGAACCTCGTCGTCTCCATGGACGCCCACTGTCCAAGAGCTGTCGAAAGGAGGATCAGTCTCCATCCTGGGCTATCCATGCTCACAGTGAGCACCCAGCTTGTCGACATGTTCCAGCAGCTGGAACGCTACTCGGACACCTTCTGCAAAGCCACCGACGGGCTGTTCAAGGAGATGCGGAAGCGGAAGAAGCACACGGATACGGAGAGCCTCGAGCCCTTGCCCGGGCCAGTGAACGAGACAGACGCGGGTTTGAAGGGCAGTAGCTCGGCATCGAAACGGCGGAAGATGTAGTATCATAGATCTCGCATCTCGTTTGTGTCGTATGGACAACGAGCTAGGGCCCCGATGCGATACGAACACGTCTAGGAATGTTTATGTCTGCGAAATCCGAGTGTGCACATATATTTGGATGTTACATGCCCGAAAACCCCGAATCCGGCGTAGCCGGCCGCAACTCGCATGAAAATCCCCGAAATTTGGCTCATTTTGGACCCCCGAAAACGACCCAAAATGGGCTTTCGCCGGATGTGAGCTCTTGGTGTATTGGCCTGGGTCCTGTCGACGCTGGTCGACGTGGTCCCGAGTCGGAGCTTCCGAGGACGAAGAGTCGTCTCCCTTCGTCGCCAACCGAGCTCAGCGGCAACACTCTCCTCCTGAGAACTACCCGAAGACTCCTGTGCTTCATACGCCAGCTGGGTCTCTAGAGCACTACCTGCTTTTGGCGGGATTGCTCATTCGCGTCGGCCTCCACCTCCTCAAGTTCCCATCCGCCACGCTCCAACCCACGTAGTAGAGGCGGCGCCCTTCGGAGTACTCCTGCCCTTTGACTATGGCGAGTAGCTCTGCATCTATGCTGGACGAAGCGATACGAGTCGTCGTGACTCCTTCCCAAGCATCCTACTTCGCGGGGGAGCCTTTCTCGGTCACTATCACCTTCACCAACACCCGCACTCCCGAAGCTCCCACCGCCCCCCGCTCCGCCTCTCATGCGCATAGGCGTGGCGCACACTCCATCAGCTCTGTTCCACTAGCGCGACCGCCTACGTCTCCAGGAACCCCGCGCACTGTTGTACCTGTATTCCCCTCACGCGCGAATGGCGAGGGCGGCTCTACACGAAGGAAGGGGCTCATAGGTCGCGGCCTTCAGAGCAAGTCGACGGACGAACCCCCATCCGCGGAGGTGCTCAGGAAGAGGCTGCTGGCATGCAGGTCGCTCTCGGTCACTCTGTCTCCGCACGAACTGCCGTCGCAGAATCCATCTGGCGACTCGATCTCTCCCTCTAGTCTCGCCTCGTCTCCCGCCAATACTTGTGAGTGTTTGGCTTTTTACGGCTTTGAAGTGCGGCCGAGGACGGGCTATGTAGTACTTCCGTACATGATTGGGTAAATGACGGCCGCCATGTCTGATCTATGTGACATAAAGGCACACTAGGAGGTCGTCATTTACCGAAGAAACGAGACGACTAAATGCCAGTGTTGCTCGCACTGGGGTGGCGACCCGCGCCACCAAGTTCTGGTGGGTGCTGTTAGCAACTCGAGCTCAGGCCCTCCCACGGGGGACCTCACCACCCCCCCCTCACACGATGTTCCAGCCTCCCTTCGGGAGGAATGATTGACTGTCTTCCACCCGAACGTGAGGCTGGTTCGCGAGCACATTTTCGTCTGAAGGTTTTGATAGTTGGGGGGCTACCTGGTCTACATCCACGTCTTTCAATTTCGATCTGACATCCCCGTCTTCCTGCAGCGCCTGTTTCAGGCCCGTCGTCCGCCCGCATTATTGCACCTCTGGCCAGGTCACCTTCTCTCCCTCCCAATCACCCACACGCACGTAAGAACTCTATTCTAGACGGCCAACTACAACTGCAAGATCTCCGCCCGCCACCCTCGCCATCATCTTTCTTGTCTACGCCGAACCCATCGACTTCCACATTCTCGCTTTCCCTCGACCCAATAGCGGAAGCAGGCTCAATATCCCCCGGGCCTCCTGCGACACCCTCCTTCCCATCACCCATACCCGGCTCAGACATCCCGAACATTCGAACCCACATACCCACCGCCGGTCTCGCCAACCCGCCGAAGAAGACCAATGGAACACACCTATACCCCTCCGCTGCACCCCGCGAGCCACCAAGACGTCCTTCGCAGCTCCTCGGACACGGCCCCCCACCTGCCTCCACATCTACCGCATACCTCAAGCCTCCGCGCACCGCGTTCTCCTCCACATTCCCTGTATCAAATACCGAACTTATTCTCTACGCCTACGCGCAGCTACTCGGAACCCTCACACTCACGCCGCTTCCGGATGCGAATGCGTCCCCCGAGCAAGGACGTGCGCTTACTCAGCTCCGCTCGCAGCTGCTCAAGCGCAAGGCCGTCGGTGGCGGCAGCATGGACATCTCGTCCTCGCTCAGCGCGCAGTCCCTCGGACCTGGTGGGGGTCGCCCTGGGCGGCGAGGTTCGCACGGACGCTCTTCCTCAGTGTCGGGCGGGCTGCTGTCCATGCTCTCGCCGACGTCTCTGGTGGCCTCGCAGAGCCAGCAACCCTTCGTGCCTGGACATCGCGCGCGGACATCCTCGGTGTTCTCGCTCTTCTCAAACGGACAGGGTCCGCCGACGAGTCGATCTGCCGGGGTAGGTTTGGGGTTAGGCACCCCGCTGCCGGAAGAGGACGAGGTGGACCCGGACATGCCTCTCCCCACGCTCGAGGTACAGCCGTCTATGCTCGCCGTGGACCTCAGCCTAGGACCGGGGGAGTCGCGGACATGTGAGTTTATTTGCTTGAGGGTAAGGTTGTGTTAACTAAACACCTTGTTTAGATACATACACCCTGGTCCTGCCGGAAAACTTACCGCCGACATTCCGCGGGCGTGCACTCAAGTTCTCATACCAGTTTACCCTGGGTGTTTGCCGTGCCGGGTCGGCAGCTTCTGGGACTGGGTCATCGAGCAGTAGCAGAGTCATGAAGGTGCCAATACGAGTGTACAACAATGTGTCTGGTGAGCGACTTTGCGCTGTGAGCTTCCATTCGCTAATGAGGACCGTTAGTGAGTAGACCGGTGAGAGCGTACGACATGCTTTGGCCCGTGATTGCACAGCGCGGGCCTCTGCCGCCGGGGAAAGTTGTCGAGGAACCCAAGGACGCACCGAAGCGCGCTGATCCTCGGTCTTCCCCGCGTCCAGGTCAGTCTCGATCGATTCTGCTGTCGTGCGTACGCTGAATGCCCTATTTTAGGTGTATACACTCCTGGGTCGTACGAAGACTTGCAAGAGTACGCGCGCAACCTTCTCGCGTCGTTCCCGGATCCCAAGGCGACGGGGGTGCGGATCAAGCTCCCCATAGAGGCCATCCAGTCTTCGCGGAGTGCCGGACTTGACCGCGAGCTGGAGGACGAGCTCGACAGTCCCACAGCTTGCCGACAAGCCGTCGAGATCTTAACGCGCAATCCCAAGAAAGGTATGTTGCTGTTACCTGATGAACCCTGGCGCGTCCGCTCATACGCCGCATAGCGTCATACGATGTCACCAAAGACGGCATCAGGGTCGCGGTGCTCACCTTCCCCAAGACCGCATACCGGCTCGGCGAGACAATTCTGGGCGTCGTCGAAACGAACGAGCGTGCGAGCCGTGCGCGCGTGCTCAAGGTACGCACACCCCTTCCCCGCCTTCACTACATACCGTGGGACGGCCCTGACCAAGCATGTATGGCGCAGCTGTCCGCGATGCTCGAAGCGCACGAATCGCTGCCGAGCAGCCTGGCTTCCCCAGCGCTGTCTCGGCACATGCGCCGTGTGCACGCGGAGCACCATTCGTGCTTCATGCCCGCGACGCTGCGCACGACGTTCTCGCTGGACATTCCCCCGGACGCGAGCCCGGCGTTCCAAGCGTCTTTGAACGATCCGAGTCTCGGCGGGGCGTCGCGCCCCGGAGGGCTGGAATGGAAAGTCCGGCTGTGTCTGCTGGTCGCCATTGCGTCGCCGACTGCGCGCGAAGGCGCGGAGGGTGTGCGCTTGCGGCAGCTTGTACGCGACGGTTCGAAGGGACAGTGGGGCTCATCCTGGAAGGCGACAGAGAGCATTGCGCCTCTCGAGCGCCCGGGACCCCCTTCGGTCACGTCCTCACCAACTACTCCGGTGGCGAACGGAGAGCTCACCGCGGGCACTGCAAGTACGGCGATGTCATGGATGTCGTACTTCGCGTCTTCAATCCTGGGACCGGCCACTGCAGGCTACCACGACGGGGACGAAGACCTAGAGGAAGAGGCGGAGGACGAGGTGGGGCCGGAGGAGGCGTGGAAGGATGTGAAGGTGGAGATGGTTGAGTGCGAGGTGCCGGTGAGGGTGTGGCCTGGGAATACGGCGTTCAAGGCGACCGACATTGTGTTCGACGTTTGAGCAGAGCAAACACAAATGTGTATGTCTCTATTGCATCGTGGGCGCAGTGAGCTGAGCTGACCATACGACGTGCTCCATTCTATAGTGCGGAGCTCACGCGTGCTCACCTGCGCTCACGCGGGCGCACTTGAAGCATTTGCGCGTCTACCTGGGCACATCAAGATCGATCATTGGGACCGCGGCGCGGGGCCGACGTTTGCCCATATGGAGGCTAGCGGTGCCTTCCTCGGGACATTGCGAGGGCGAAGTCTCCACAGTCCGAAGCCTCCGGCCATCTCCCACCAACCACCGACGCGGACGGCTCGCTGGCCGACGAATGCCAGGCACGACGACTAGACGGGAGCAAATCAGCGCCACGGAGAATCGTGCGCGGGGTGTTCACAGGGTTTAGGCTTTGGCGAAGGCTGCGTGGGTGTGCGCGCACAAGACCGGATCATCCGCAGGCGCGGGAGCGGTCAGATGCAGAGCAGGGCGGTCATATGTAGAGCATAACGGTCAGCTGGAGGGGCGCGAAGGGGAGAAGAGAGGCTTGGTGCGTTCGGGAAGCACAGGGTGGGGGTGATGGAGGAGTGGGGGCAGGTGTAGAATAGCCTAGCGTTGAGAACGGAGGATGCCACTGGATGGGCGAGAAGGAGAGACTGAATAGAGTGTGGACGAGGAGCGGGCCTTGTGACCCGCAATTGCCTAATCGAGCACAGGGGTGACCGAGCCTGCGTCTCGTTCTGGCTCTCGCGCCGTCAGGTGAGCGACAGAGTCCAGCACCGCGATGGCATTGCCCAAGACCCCCTCCGCGGCCGCTTGACGATCTTGCTTCCCGCCATAGACCCGCCGCGAGTCTGTGCACTCCCGCCTCTGCTTCGCCCGAACGCCCTCCAGTGCTTAGACTGCGCCTGTCTCCGAGTCATCTGTCCCCGCTACCCCGCATTTTCCTCTAGACTACCGTAGAGTCGACGCGTGTACAACACAGAGCTCACGACCACCGTGCGTACCACTAATGACCTCGAATGACGCGTCGCTCATGTCGCTGCGCAGGCTAACGACCCTAGAGACTGCGAAGAGCGTGTACGCTATAGCCCGGGTACCCATCTCCTAGATCCAGATCCCCCTCCCCCGCCCTCCAAGGCCCTTCCTCACACGACTCATCAAGCTGGCGACCGTCCACAACTATCAGCAATTGTCCAACTTGGGCTTACCCTCTGCTAGCCTAATGCAGTCAAACAGCCACCAACAGCATGCGTCCGACGACGCCGATCGTCAGAACCGGTTCCTCTCCTCGCATGGCTCCGAGACCCCCAACAGCCTCAGCCTTCGCGAGCGCGCCGCAAGCCAACCCCCGCGTACCCAGAACTTTGCCGCGCCCCCTCCGCAGCCTGTGCGTAACAACTCAGGTGGGCCTGGGGCGGGAGCTTGGGGTCGCTTCCCGTCCGGCCTCAGTCCCCTCCCCCAGTCCGTTCCCACGCGCAGCGCTTCCTTCTCGTCCTCTCCTTTAAGTACCCACAACCCCTTCTCATCTGCCATGCGCGACTCCCGCTTTGCGAGCACGTTTGAGGACGACGAGTCGGAGGCGCTTAGCGACATCCAGGATCCGTACGATCCGTACGACGAACGCTACCCCCGCACGAATATGTCTTTCCGCGGACGCACTTATGCCCCCGATCTCACTCGAAGCCGTTCGCAGTCGCTTGCCACAACCCGTCCTGGAGCGATTGGTAGCGGTTTCCCGAGCCAGTTCGGGCAATGGGATGGGTCTTCGCCACAGAGCATCCCTTCGCGGTATGACTTCAAGACGCCAACCAGCGGCAGCCGCTACGGCTCTCTGGGCGCCATCGGTCGATCGCCGTCTGGAGGATACTCGAACAACATGATTGATCCTTCAAACATGAGCCCGTTCGTGCGAGACGTGGGTCAGATCGTCTTGGACGAAGGGTCCGCCTTTCGAGAGCTGTGGTCCGGGATGAACCCACCGCGCGACGAGAACGGTGGCGGAGGGAGCGGTACGACTAGCCGACGACACAGTGTCAGCGTCGTACAGCCCCGCAGACCCATCGTGGGCTTCAACGCGCCAGCCGCAGAGTTTCAAGAGGAAAACGTCCGCCCGGGGAATTTCCATCACTCTGCCTCGTACGGTGGCGGCGGAGGCCTGATGCTCACCGATGACGACCTGGCCAGCGACCTCGGCATGCTGAATCTCAACGAGAGCGGTAGGCCCGTCGCTTCCATACAGCCCCCATCGCAGCCGTCGTCTCTCCCCATCTATGCGCCTCTGTCACGGAGCCCGCCGGCGTCAGACCGCGTTTCGCCTTACCAAGCTCTGCACCTCAATATCCCAGGAGGGGCAGGCTCGTACGCATCCCGCCAGTCCATCGTCGGCTCGCCAAGTGACAGTGGTATGTCCGGCGGAAGTCCCTCCCGTGGTTTGGACCAATACTCGCAGGAGGTTGCGCACCACAGGGAGCCCGCGCGTCCACAAGCTCTCATGGCTCGCTATGTCCCGGGACACGGCATCCAGCAGATTCCGGAGCAAGGCATCATGCCCTCGCCCCTCTCGCCCGCAGCACTACGCAGCGCCGGTCAATACGGACAGCCACAGCAAATGCAGCGGCGGCCGTCAGACGCCACGCGTCCGCTGACCGAGCTCGGGAAGGGCATGCCGCTGCACGCGGTGCCGACGTCGTGGCCGCTGTACATTGTGGAATTCAAGGCGGGGCGGACGGACCTGTTCTACTGCACGGACCTGACGCAGGACATCCGGGTGGGCGACCTAGTCATCGTCGAGGCGGACCGCGGCAAGGACCTCGGGACGGTCATCAACGACAGCATCACGCTCGCCGAGGTCGAGGCGTTCCAGAAGCAGCAGAAGCTCATGAGCATGGGCCATGCGGACGTCCATGGCGTTCCGACGAGCCCGACGAGCGCCACCGGCGGAGGCGTGAAGGACATCAACCCGAAGATGATTTACGGCAAGGCGCAAGCTCGGGACATGCAGTGCGTACATGCGGCTGGTCTTGCTCTTTCCAGGTCTGACCGTGCTTTGTGTTGTTCTGCAGGACTCTGTCGGCAAAGGCGCAGGATGAAGCCAAGGCGCTCGAGCTGTGCAAAAACAAAGTGCGGCAGAGGAAGCTGCCCATGGAGGTCATTGACGCCGAATACCAGTGGTGCGTTTTAGACTCGAAGCGCCGACGTGAGCTTACGCTTACTGACGTCTTCTGTAGGGATCGTCGTAAATTAACCTTCTACTTCGTTGCCGAAAAGCGGATCGACTTCCGCGAGTTGGTGCGCGAGCTGTTCCGGTCAGTTGTGTCTTTCCTCTGCACGTGTCATCGCAGCGTTCTCACCGTGAATCCATCTTACAGGTTGTACAAAACGCGCATCTGGATGGCGTCGCTGAGCGGCGCAGGCGGCTTCGACCAGTAACCGGGTGGCGGCAGATCCTCTCCACGCCACGCCAGCCCCTTCAAATCCGACTTTTCCTCGCGCCCGCCGCTCTTCGTACCTCCGTCCACGTCACGCATCCAGTTATGCCCCGGCTATACCTCGCTTCCGCGCTGTCCCGCTCCCACACGCATGCACTCCTACCCTCCGGTCCCTTGCAATATTTACTACAAGCTCCCGTCACCAGTGTAACGTGTACGCTATCCCGCCGCGGCGCGAAGAGGCGCACCCGCGCGCGACGTAACTTAACGCCATGGACCCGTGTCATGACCTCTCCCTTTTTTTCTGTAGGTACCCCGCTCTCCTGCACCCCTTCGTTCTTCGAACAGTCCCTCTGTCCCTATTACCCCTCCCCTTGTACCATCAGCACGGTCTGTTCTGCGTCTGCTCATCGTCTCGCGTCTTGTGCTTGTGCCTGTGCTCGTACGGACATGTCTCCGGTCTGGGGTCGACGCGCGAAAGAAGAAGGCGGCCGCCTGGCTGGGCACGGCTTTGGATACCCCCGGCCGAACGCCGGCCGCGTAAATGTATCATTACTTGTAGTCTAGTCGTATATATGTATGGTGCGTGTCGGCGTTTGTTCCTCCGATGTGTGCGCTCGCCGATTCCGCAGGATTCGTCCCGTCAATGGCTGCGGTGGCGTCGTTGGAAGGCCTAGAATAGGTGCGTGGGTGCATGTCCGGAGTTCCACTTTTGCTGAATCGTTTGCATAGGTGCAAGCTTGCACAGGTCCCGAGGATACGAGTGAATCTGTCCGGTGAACGCGGGGCTTTCATCGCCACCGTTCGGTGCGTGGGCTCGCAGAAAGACTCGACAT
This sequence comes from Trametes versicolor FP-101664 SS1, assembly GCF_000271585.1. Lineage (NCBI taxonomy): Eukaryota > Fungi > Basidiomycota > Agaricomycetes > Polyporales > Polyporaceae > Trametes > Trametes versicolor. Next base: position 4,042,575 of record NW_007360321.1, on the reverse strand, counting down.
GACAGATGCGTCATAAAACATACGCGCGGTTTGATGTAGGTCGCGATGCTTGTCATACCGCTATACACGCATGCATCGGCCCATCGGCGCAAGTCTTCTCATCGGTTAGGCGGCGACAGGGCACGAAGCGAACTTCAGGTGAGCGTGGTAGACTCATGCGGCGTTCTCAGGCGACACAACTCTCTCAAGAAGAAGCTCAGGCCGACCAAGTTGCTGGAGGTGTGTCGACGCTTCTTTTCCAGCAATGACGTAGCTCACACACCTCGGCTCATCCTAGGTTTGGCCTGTGGCGGTACGCGCTGTGTGCATACCATGACATGCGGCTACGAGACGCCAATTATCGGCGCCCCACGGTCTAACATGTCATCTTGACATGGCACGGAAGCGAAAAAGAACCATAAGCCAGGGCCTTATCGAGATAACCTATATGGCTAACGAGATGCAGATCGCAGCTCCTCTCCCCGGCCGCACTCTGCCCACAGTTGCCGACGGCGAGCCCAGTATACAGTCAGCAAGGTCTCACGCCGTCGAACGAGGAAGCCAGCGACCCACAATGTGACTGCACAAGTACTGTCGCATTAGGCCGCATTAGCACGAAAAGGGACGATCCAGGTGAAGTGCGCTGTCTGTCCAAACGCGTGGCATATTGATATCAGTCGTTCAGGCGAGCCACCAAAGTGGTTTCTTCTGTGTCACTTCCGGCCGGAATTTGTGGGTGCCGGCGCAATATATCCTGCCCGCCCGGCGCGTTACAAGGCCGCAAAGCCCGCCTGCTGAAGATCGCACGGGTGGTGCCATCTGAATCGTGTGAGACAGCAGGTGAGTGCAAAGAAATGCAGTGGAGTGCGACGATCTGCGCCGGTGGAGAGGATAGACGTGACGGGGCTGGCACAGCGCGGTTGATGCAAGAAGGAAAGAAGCGCTGTTGTTGGGCGAAATGAAGCAACGGGATTGGAGGAAGGCAGGGGGAGTTCCTGGAATGGGGCGATTTGTCCAGGAAAGGCAGGTGACAAGGAATGATGGAGGAGACGTCGGGCGAAGCTCTCTTCCCTCTGCGCTCGCCAGCTTCTCATGCCGACTTGGGCGCGGTCCCAGGCAGCTGGCGGCCCTCCCCGGACAGCAACATTCCGCTCTGTGTCCATGTCACCGCCGTCCACGCTACCCTCCCTCTCCGTGGCGACGGCCGCGCATGTCTCTCTTTCTTCCATACCACCACCATCGTATATAGCTCACCCACTCTCTTTCACCATTCGTTCATCCATGTCGCTCGCCTCGGACCCCCGTGCCTCTCCTTTCACCGTCCAGGAGTTCAGCGACCTCGTCTGCTCCGCATTCAACCTCGAGGATGCAGACCTCTCTCCGCCGTCTCGCCGGCCTCTCCTCTCCTTCACTCCTCCTTCTCCTCATTCTCTTGTCCTGCCTGATGCTCGGGTGGATCTCTCAGGCTGCTGCTTCGAGGGCGAGACGGAGGACGAGCATCAAGACCCTCGTTCCCCCAGTCTGGACGATGCCTCGCCCCAATCGTCTCCACCTGGAAGGAGATCGCGTTCCAGAACGATTACAGCCCTCCGCGTGTTCCACCAAGTCCGTACTCGCGCCTCCGCCTTCGTTCTTCGACCACGTGCTCCTTCTGTGTCTCGCAACTCTCCCCCTCCCCTTCCTTTTGAGCCCCTCCCCCCGCTCTTGGCCATTTCCCCCACCCTCATTCCCACTCCCATCATCCCTCGCCCCCACACGCCCCTCAGCATGCTCGACCTCAACCTTGACCACCCCGGCTCTCGCACGCGTTCTCGTGCGGAGAGTCTGCCCCGGTCGCTGCTCTTCAAACGTGAAACCACCCCGCCTCCGCTTCCGGTCCGCCAGTCGCATCCCGGCACCTCCGCCGGAGTGCGCGACGCGTCTTTCGACCTCCGGTCGTTCTTCGACGACTCGCCCGTGAAGTCTAAACGCGCATATAGTCGCCCCTCCACGGCCACCTCCATGTCTCAGGCGTCCACCATCCACCCTCTTTCGCGCATGGCCTCGTCCAATAGTGCCCACGCGGTCCTCTCTGGGGAAGGCTTGCCGTCATTCTTCGAAGACACTGGGTACCAAGTTGCCAAACCTGCCGCGCCCCACTACAGTCGTCCCACCACGCCGGCGGAAGGGCTAGGCCTGCGCATACATACTCGTCTTCCCGCGTTGCGCAAGTCCAAGAGTGGAGGGCATGGTCTTTTCAGTCGCAGTCACCGCAAAGACGGCTCGAAGGGCCTTAGCGAGGACACATCCGCTAGGCTGGGGATCGAAGATTCCGCTTTCTGGAGCGCGCACAATGATGGTCGCACGCCCTCCCCCTTCACTTGTCCCAGAGAAGTCCCTCCGATGCCCAATGCGCTAGCCCCCTTCGTGCTTGACAGCCCCGAGGACTTGGAGGCTCCCTTGCCGCCGTCGTACGTGTTCGAGAGACGCGGCAGTGCAGCGAGCAATTCAACGGTGGGTTCACATCCGGTGTTCCTGGAATGCTACGATGCTCACGGCTTACCTATTTAGGCGAGTACCAGGTCGAGCTCTAGTCTATCCTCCAAGATCTCTAGCATCGTCGGCATCGCTTTCCCGAGCAAGATGCGTTTGCATGCACGTTCCAAGCTGAATCTCAACATCGCGACTGGTCCGGACCCGGTTTCCGCGCATTCTTCCCCTTCGACGTTGGGGTCGCTCTCCTCACCCACAACTCCGGTTTCTCCGACCTCGACGTTCCCACGCTCTCAGCCATACGTGTTTCCTGGGTATGCTGACCCACTTAGCCAGGACAACTCGTTATCTGAGATCGAAGAAGATGCACTTGCTCTCGGCCGCGTTCTCACTCCGGAGGCGGATCCGTTCGCGAAGGCGGACATTGCGGTACCTATCGAGGGGACGCCACGTCCCCCCACTCCTCCGGTGTCTCGTCGTGCCTCGTCACAAACATCCCCGGCGACGGGTTTGTACCGGACGCCAACCTGGAACGAAGAGAGAGTCAAGGTTCCAGGACCGACCAAACGGACGAGAAATAGTCTCCCTGCGTCGCCTGTATCCTCCGCGTCCACGTTCCCGTCCACCTGCTCGATCTACGGAGGGCGTGATTCAAGTCCGCTCGCGCACACTCCCCCCACACCGAAGCACAACGGACCTCCTTCAGCGTGGTCGCCATACAGCACGCCAGCTGCGTCTTCTTCGTCGCCGAGCTCTTCGTCGGCGATTGCTTCCTCTCCTAGCCGCTCTCCGTCCTCTGCTGCGAAGTCCAGGCGGCGAGTTAGTCCTTCGTCACCGCCGTCCCCTACTATGTCAGCATTCCCGTTGCCTCCCAGAACGCTTCCGCTACAATTCCCTCCGCCTCGTCGTGCGCTGCCCTCTATTCCTCTTCCATCACCCACGGCCCCTCCTGTCCCCCCGAAGGACTCCCCACTGTCCCGTGTAGCACGTGCGCACAAGTCGCTTCCGCCGTCACCGCATCCTCTCCCGCCACTGGCAGGTTCCCCAGCTTCAGTACGCTCGCACAGGGAAACCGGTGCAACACGCTGGGACGATCGCCACATGACCCTCCTCCCTTTGAAGACGGACATACGGGACCTGTTCGCAGAGGCGGATGCTCGTTCTGGCGATCGGGATCATCTAGAGGAGAGCTTCGACCTATCGAGCTCTTCTTTGGGGGAGCCGTGGAATGGTCTAGGGTGCGGATCTAGTATCGACTTGTCCTCCCCTTCCGCCATGTCCTCAGGCTGGCAGATCAGGCCTGTAGCTAGGAGGCGCTCCGTGGACTCGACCTCCACCATCACCGGGTCGCCCGCTTCGTCCGCCTTGCACGACGCGGGAAACAGTTGGGAAGCGGAGTCTTCGACTACGGAAGGCAGGCCTCCAGTCCTCGAGGCCGACACGCATCCTGTCAGCATCCCCACGGACAACGATTCCGACTACTGCGGCTCCGCCGTGTCGCTCGCGACTTTCTACACCGCGCGGTCGAGTTTGGGTTCGGATTCCCCAGCTCACACCTCTCCAGTTGTCGACTTCGCCATGGATGCTAGGTCGTAACCCGATGCTTCGAACGACTCGGATTATACACGGCGGCCCTCCCTCTCTCGACGCCACCTTTCTTGTCTCTGCTCTGAATGTTATCGCGTGCGCAGTAATAGCAAGTATACCTCTCGTATAGTACATATCTCGGGCTGTCCCCTTCCGCTCTTTATACGCGTAACTTATCGTGTCATTCTTTATTTGTCACATACTCTTTCCCTAATATCCTGTAAAACGTCATAAGAATCGGTGTACTTTATAACGTACCGTAGGCTCCGTAGTCGGTACGTCTTGTGGAGGTGAAATACGAGGAAGCGGTACGCGGAGCTCGCAGGCAAGCATAAATGGCATCTAGACCCAAAGTTACATGTTCGCAGGCTGCGCAACGTTCACCTGCGCTCAGCGCTTGGCGTGCCGCAACTTCAAGTTAAGTGTGTGCATACCCACTACCAGAACTGCTGATAACATCTCGAGGTCCTCTCCGTAGCTCGTTGCATCGCCTTGTGTGGACCGACTCGCCCTAAATTTGCATACCGGATGTCTATTCTTCGCCTCCCAGATGAGGTGTGCGAGGAGATCATCGATAACTGCCGCAGCTTCTTGGACGGCGGCGACTGGGCACCCGAGGAATCCTACCAGGTTCTGCTTGCGTGCAGTCTCACATGTCAAGCCTGGTTACCCCGAAGCCGCCTCCGCCTGTACTCTGCGCTGCTTTTTCGACACCACCGCGATGTGGGCTCCTTATTGGAAACCGTCACGGCCCACCCCTTCCTTGCAGATCTCCCGCGGACGATGTGCATCCACTCCACGCAGGAGTATATCCCGTTCGCCAGCTCGAACTCGGTGCTGGCTCAAAAGCTGCCGAATATCCGCACGATGTGGCTCGTCGTGAACTGGAAACACTATCCGACAAAACACCACGCCGTGATCGGGCAATATCCAGTCGTCCAGCTCTACATCGACTTCCAGCCCATTGACACCAACAACTTTCATCGCCTCTTCCACCTCGTGTATTCCCTTCCGAATCTACGACAGCTCCACAGGGCGCCCACTTTGCATGGGCGCATCATGAAGCCGACCTCGCTTTGTCCGCCCATCTCCGATGCGGACGTCCTTCGGACGACGCTCCTGCCTGTACAGCCCAGGAGACGCACCATCGTTCTCCTAGCACTCGAAGTTGAGGCAAGGGCAATCCTTGACATGCACACCGGGTGGGGGATGCTGACATCCTCCGTGCCCTCCGATGACAGGCCAGCTGGTTTGATATTGGGAACACGCCGCTAGCCGAAATATTCGGCACCTCGGTTGTCGAGCTGACCATACGCTGCTTGACCACACGATCGCCTACCTACAGGCATGGTCAGAATAGAATTCCACGTTCTCTTCTGAGCGTGCCGCAGCTAACCAAGTCCACCCTTAGATTTGCAAAGGCTGCTCACTTACCTATCGCTCCTCTCGTCGCTCAAGACGTTGTCCCTCATAGTCGAGCCCCGGAATCTCCACGGCGATGTGCTCAGCTCGTCAGAGAATGCAACGGTGTTTTACCCGTGGATCGCCTCCGCCATCTCTAGCGCACGCACGCACACTACCTTGCGCGTCGTCCGCCTGCGGTTCTGGGGGCCAGAGTGCGTCTGGACGTGCGCCTCGCTGAGCCGCCACGGCTTTCTGGACATGCTTGCGACGCGCGCCCTCGAGGACGCCCTTTGCAACATCCCGAACCTTTCTCAGCTCGCCCTCGAGCTCCCCGCGGGCCCCGGGGACTCCCCAGATGTCTGCCGATGGTGGGAGACGGAGCTGCGCAAACGCTTTCTGCGGCTGAACGCCCAGATTTCGGCAGCAGTACATGCTAGGTCCGGTGCGCTCGATTTTTGGTCCCGGCCGTGTATGGCACAGGCGTACTCATGCCGGACATTTAGGCATCTCCTCGCAGCCACATGCATGTCGGCCAATATGGATAGATGCACGCGAGGAGACCCCTGATGCGCACCAAGTGAGCACTGCGATGTTCGACTGTGCCATTCCCGAGCGGTGCAAGATAAATATCACTCACCCTTTCCCAGATACTGCCCCTGGTCCGCTATCCGAACTACAATGTGCGGGCGCACATCCTAGAGTCGGAACTCATCGTGGTATACGACTACGTGCCGCTGACCGAGGCTCTCGAATGGCGCGGGGTGTCCCAGCCCGACGAGCTGACCTTCCCCCTATTCGCCGACGTCGGCAAGAAGTTGGGCATCGTCGTCGCAGTAAGTGCTCGTCGCCCATAAACATTTCCGTCGAAGTCACCGTTCACCGTCGGCTGCTGCAGCCCGCAGAACTCCAGCTACCCCGCCAAGAGCCGCTGGTGAAGCTGTACTACGTTCGGGGCTGGGCAACCGGCGGACAGGGAGTCGTGCCGATCACCCGCGCCGAGCTGGCGTATCTCGTATCCGCAGAGCTCCGCGCGCTCATGGTGCGTCTTCCTCTTGGGGGGGGGGGGGGGTCTTTCTATACGCAGAGCATCACGCTGAGCGACGTCCGACGGCTGCCCACAGCAAGCATACCCCCTGGTGCGGGGCGGCACGGCCATCGAGTTTGCACGGCTGTGTCTGATCGAGGTGCACCAGGTCACGGACGACACGTTGCAGGCTCTCTTTGGGATCATTCCGAATCCCTCTGGACGGCCGCTCACGGCCGACTGAAGGCTCATGAGTCGACGGCTGTTATTAGGAAGGGCAGCTGTAGAGGTGTAGGTGGTGTGGGCGTGCTCAGGACCATCCATCCCTTGTCTGCCTCGCTGAAGATGTGCTGTACGATGTCTGTGAAGTCAACCAGTATACGGGTCTGTTCTGTCAGACGATATGTCGCTGTCCTGTTAACACCACAGTCAAGATATGAGAGATACGAGGAAGTGACGGTCCAGAGGTCGCAATAAGTGGCATCAATGCATTTACATGTTCGCAGACCGCAAGAGGCTGCTTAGTGCTTAGAAATCCGAAGGATCGTACTGTCGACTGAAGGTCGCTCCCAGGATTAATGAAAAACTAGCTACGGATCCCGCGATATCTTCCGCGCAACCGAGTCGTACAACGCCCTCTCCGGATCCCTCGGCACCGGCGGCAGCACCTTCTCATCCCCGTCCGCCTCCGCATAGCGTCGCACATGCAGCCTCTCCGGACGAGAAACAGACGGCGGCGGCGAGCGAGCACGGTACCTGGGCTCCGGAGATGGCGGCGCCGGGGACCCCATGATATAGCGGTCCAAGACGGAGTCGTTGACGGACGCGTTGAGGTATGCATCGCGTCCGCGCGGGGCGCCACCCTCGACCCCAGGATCGACGAGCGTCCGGCCCTTGCGCTTGAGCCGCCCCCAGTCCTCATCGTCATCGTCATAGTCGCGTTGTTCACGAGCGTAACGGCGGTCTTGCGCCTTGTGTGACCCACGGTGGTCGTCTTCGGCGTAGCTCCTCACGCTCTCCCGGTCCCCGCCCCAGCTATCTGTCGACGGAAAGACGGGGGAAACACCCGCCCTGAACGTGCTCGCGGGCACCGTTGTGCGCCGATCGCGTGCATGGCTCGCGTGGAACGGCTCCCGCGTCGGCCGACGCGCTTCTCTCCGCGGGAAGTTCGTGTACCCCTCGACGCTGCCGCCGTCGTCCGTGCGCCACGCAAGCGTCGTGTCGCTCGCACGTGAGTCGCACTCCAGCCGGCGGTCGTGGCGCGACACGCCCCGCTGCCACTCGCGCAGCATGCTCACGCTCGTCGAGCGCGACTCAGGCTGGGGCGCGCAGTCGTGCGTGCGTGGGCGCGGGCCTGAGCCGAGCTTTGTGAAACCGGCGAAACTGAGAGTGGAGTGGCGCGAGAGCACGCCGCGGGTCTTGAGCGTTTCTTGCTCCTGCAGCCGCTCGGTTTGGAGCTTGCGCCGCTGATGGACAGAGAGGCCGGCGGCGGCAAGAATGACGGAGATGACGAGGGAGAGCGGGACGGCGTAAGCTGCGGTAGGTACGGGAACATGTGATTCATCCAGTGAGGGGAGCGTCTGTGGCGTGTTGGGTACTTGCATGGTGACGTTGGAGGCGTTAGATGTATTGGGGGTATTAGAGGCGCTTGGGGTTTTCGAAGCGTTCGGGGAGTTTGCAGTCTTCGACTTGTCCGGGATATTCGGCGTGTTCGCTATATCCGGCGTGTTCGCGGTATTCGGCGTGTCTGGAGGTGTCGATGCTTTCGACACGTCCGATGGACCGCTAGGCGTAGTAGATGCAGAGGAGACTCCCGCAGCGAGGGAGGTTGTCGGGTCAGTGGCTTCGGATGAGCTTGTATCTTCCGTAGAGGCTAGTTATGTTTTGTGAGAACGTGTCCCCGGGAGACTTGACACATACAGCTCACCTCCATATGAAAAAGCCGGGGAAGCCATCTTATGCCCGAAATCGTCAACCATTTCGAGAAAGCATGTCGCTACGGACGAGACATTGGGCAGAGACCTGCGTTGAACTTAGTTTGATGTCCAGGCTTGAATGAATGGAACAACACTCACATATGGACGAAATATGAGCCGTCAGACTGCTCAATAGTTGGCCACACAGCCGCGCCACAACTCGAACTGTCACCGCTACTACCACTGTCATCGTGTGCTCCTTTATCCGTCCCCGTGTCGTCGTCGTCGTCGTCGTCATCATCATCATCCTCTCCCGATTCATCTTCACTGACTTTCCTCGAGGACACCGTGCTCCCGTCGTCCGTGACACATATTCGAAAAGACGGCGAAACGACCGCCTTGTCCGTACTCCAGCGCCCGACTATGGTGTCCCCGGAACCATAGACATCACCATCGGACGGAGTGATCCACGTTACGTTTGCGTCTCCGGCAGATGACAAAGTGACACAGCAGACTAGACAGAGCAGCCCAGCGGCTGAGAGGGATGGAATGGCGCGGTGCATGTTTGCCGAAAACCGCAGAGCAGAGAGCGGCTAGAGGATAGAGAGACGAGCGAGGACAGCCTTCAGACCAAGGGAGGGGGTATCGTGAGCGTACGAGCGAGGGAACGTGTTGAAATTTATGCAGCCGCCAGCCTGACTGGTGGGGGCTGACATTGCATCCAACTGACGACGTCGGAAGAGGGTGGCCAGACTCAATTGTGATACTGAAGCCCCTGGTCCACTTCACAATCCAGGAGTGCCCGAACGCGCCGCGGTGTATCAAGCAGGCGTGGACGCGGTCGAGTCTACCTCCATCTTCATGTTGGGGTGAGGAGCAGCGGACGAGATGGCGCCAACTTTCCCTGCAAAATCCGCCAGTTGACACCTTGTACAGAAGGGCCCTCAGCATATGAGTCGTGTGCACCCCGAAGATCACGTACCTCTTGCGCTCCTTCAAGTTTTCCAGCATCCCGATGACCTCGTCCTGTTCCTCCACAGAAAGCTCTCCACCGGGTAGCGTGGTTGCAAATTCATTCGCCTCTTTCATAGCATCCTTGAATTCCTTGGTCTGCTCGTCGCGTATAAGGGTGTAGACAAGATTTCAGAAAACAATTTACGAACAGAACGGACTAACGCCTGTTTGGCTTGCGGGGTCAGCGGGCCCTGGTCTTGAACTGCAAGCTCTGCGACATTGGCGAGTTTGAGAAGCAGCGACTCGTAAACCGAGGTCATCCGTGTATATCTGACCAGCAAATGAAGGTATCGCGTTGCAAAGCACAAGTGGTGGTGGTGGCGGTCGAGTTCTGAGACACAAATGGGCGTCAAACGGGGCGAACATACTCGAGGGCCGGCCGGTCCGCCCGATCCGGAGCACTTCCAGACCGCGATACGCGAGTACTTAGCGCGCCGCGTCGAATTTGACGAGGTTCACTCCAGTTTGTCTGGCGGTCTGCACGAGTGACTATATGCACACTTAAGACTAGCAGACGAGTACGCAATAATGGAGGCGTCTGTCATATCGTTCTTGGTCAAGATAGGCAGCAAATGCTGCAGAATATAGGGCGGAAGTGGGGGAACACACGAGAGTTTAGTGCTCTTCAGGAGGCAAAAACTTGTCCAACTTCTTGCGCAACGGATGGTCCACCTTGATGCCCACTGTACGCAGTGCAATCGCCAGTTCTCCCGCCAGCCGCCGTTTCTCCTCCTCGTCGCCGCCCTTCGACTCTAACAGCTCCTTCACCGCTCGCGCCAACCGCCCACGGGGTAACGGAGGTTTGTCTCCGTTCGACGGTGGAGGTCTCTTCTTCTTCCCCTTCCCTTTCGACCCCTTCAGCTTTGGAACGGCAAGGAGCTGGTCCATGACCTCCAGTCGGAACCTCCGATACGCGAGCGCCGCGAGTGGGACGACGCGATCGGGTGCGCTTGCCGCCTCTGCGTACGACTCGATGTGTGCGACGCGCCCCGGTGGATCGCCCTCGCGGAACCCCCACTTCTTCAGCTCCTCCGTGCGCCGCTCGCGGAGGCGCTTCTGCACCTTCTCGCGCGTGTCGTCCTCGCGGATCGTCCGGGCGACGGCGTCGAGCACGTCTGCGAGCCGCAGCCAGCCGCGGTCCTCGTCGATCGCGCGCTTCACGTAGTGCCGGTTTACGTAGTTTAGCAGGCGGCTCACAGACTGCGCGCCAGCGGCGTAGCGGTTGAAGCAGGGGACGAGGTAGTGCACGAGCGTGGAGTCGTCCGCGGGCGCCCCTAGGAAGATCTCGCGCGCAACGTCCGCATAATAGCGGTCGAGCTGCTCGTAGAGGTCCGCGCCGCTCGCCTTCGCCTTCTCGCTCTGCACCGAAAAGCGGGCGGGGAAGCCGGCGAGCCCGGCGGGCGCAGAGGAGGCGTCGGACTGCGCGGTGAAGTAGTTGTAGACGGCGGTGTGCACGCCCATGTGGTAGCTGACGTCGATAGCGGGGGCCTTGGCGGGGTTATTCGTCGGTGCGCGTACAATGTGGTCCAGTGCCGGGTGGAGGTATCCCCAAAGCGCGTGGAGGGAGGCGGACGGGTTCGCGCTCCCGGTCGACGGGTTCGGGAGGGGCGGGATGGCCGCCTCCGGTTTCTTCTGGCTACTAACGGGCGCGGGTGTACGCTTGTCGCTGGCCTCTACGGGCATGACGACGGCCCAGGCGGTGAGAGAAAGACAGAGAGGAGCGAGGTCGAGGTCGAGGTATGTAAAGAAAAGTTGCCAGCACTGGCAAGGGAAGTTTGATGGGCGACCCCGAAGACGGCGGCAATTCCGCTCCCGTTTCTTGCCTTTCCCCACCACCGCCTCTTTGCCATGACATCGGACTCGGACGACGACTCGGACTATGTACCCCCGAACGACATAGGTGACGACCACATAAAGAGCGGCTTGTTCTTGCGGCTCATGATACGCTTTGCACAGGCCCGGATGGCGGCTCAGACAGTGAAGCCCGCGCCCCGAAGCGCGCCCGCACGGACGCGTCGGGGGCACCATCCTCGGAGGACACGGACAAGAAGCAGTGCGCCCCTTCTCCCGTGCATGCTCATCAGCCGCCTGAGTTGCCCAGATCAGACAGGCGGACGAGGCATTTGCAGCATTCAAGGCATCCCTGAGCGCACCACCGCTACCTGAAGCCACTTCGGCCCCCGCGGCGCCGCAAATGGTCAAGATCGTGAAGCGATACAGGTTCGCGGGGGAGGAGGTTACGTGCGTTGACTACTCAGTCGTTCGTGTGACCTTGTTCTGACTTTCATTTCCGCAGGGAGATCAAAGAGGTACCCGCGAACTCGCCCGAAGCGAAAGAATGGCCGCTGTGGAAGCCCTCCGATGACGGCGGCAAGCCTACCACGCCTCTTGAACAACCTCTTGCGTCTCCCAGCGAGAGCGCTGCCCCCACTGCCTCCTCTTCTGCGACTCCGGCGAAACCGTCAGGGCCAGGGAAGCGTCCGGGCCCCCGGAAGCCGAAGACCACGCTCGCGGCGATCCCGAAGAAGCAGCCCGTAAAGAAGCTCACCACGCTCGACAAGTCCGCGATGGACTGGCGAGCCCACGTCGAGGGCGAGGACACCTCAGGGGTGAAGGACGAGCTGGAGGCGAACCGCCGCGGGGGCGGGTACCTCGAGAAGGTCGAGTTTCTCCAGCGTGTGGAAACGCGCAAGGAGGAGGTGCTCGATGCCAACAAGGGCAAACGTAGGCGATGAACCCTGTGTAACTGAAAGCACCGGTGTGTATGTTTAGATTTTTCATTTCCGCGCGGTGCGGATGGCCGGCGGTATGTACAGTAGGGGACGGTGTATATGTACGAGAAAATGCTCGGCCGGTGGTCAGCGCATCAAGAATAATCGTGTCAGGGTCGTGATA
>NW_007360321.1:4017120-4030038 GCF_000271585.1 Trametes versicolor FP-101664 SS1 | reverse complement strand
GAGAGCGCTGCCCCCACTGCCTCCTCTTCTGCGACTCCGGCGAAACCGTCAGGGCCAGGGAAGCGTCCGGGCCCCCGGAAGCCGAAGACCACGCTCGCGGCGATCCCGAAGAAGCAGCCCGTAAAGAAGCTCACCACGCTCGACAAGTCCGCGATGGACTGGCGAGCCCACGTCGAGGGCGAGGACACCTCAGGGGTGAAGGACGAGCTGGAGGCGAACCGCCGCGGGGGCGGGTACCTCGAGAAGGTCGAGTTTCTCCAGCGTGTGGAAACGCGCAAGGAGGAGGTGCTCGATGCCAACAAGGGCAAACGTAGGCGATGAACCCTGTGTAACTGAAAGCACCGGTGTGTATGTTTAGATTTTTCATTTCCGCGCGGTGCGGATGGCCGGCGGTATGTACAGTAGGGGACGGTGTATATGTACGAGAAAATGCTCGGCCGGTGGTCAGCGCATCAAGAATAATCGTGTCAGGGTCGTGATACAAGAGGAAACAAGACAAAATATACAACAAACCGATTAGTGACAGTACTCATGCAAACTCGACAACAGACACAACGCGCATACAAGCCCCTCACACAACGCCCAGCACCACCGTCGCCCGCAAACTGACCTCCCTCCTCGCAGGCAGCACCACCGCCGCAGGCAGGCCCTCCGCATCGACCTCCAGATACTCCTCCGCGCGCAGCGAGCTCGACTTCCACCCCCAGCTCTGGCTCACCGAGAACACATCCGGCGCGCTCGTGAAGCGCGTCAGACTCGCCCCAGTCGCGCTCGCACACACGATCGTGAAGTACGCGCTCACCGCCGGGCGCGGGTCGCGGTACGGCTGCGGGGGCGTCACGGCGGGGGCGATCGCGGGCAGCGTCACGGGGAGCGCGAGCGAGCCGATGCTGTTCGAGCTGCCGTGCAGGTTCGTGGAGGAGCGCGCGAACCCGGGGGAGCTCGGGAGGGACGAGGATAGCGCCGACCGGGCGGGCGAGTTCGGGGTTGTTGGGGTGGTGCTGGTGCGCGCGAGAGGCGAGCCCGGCACCGCGGACTGTGGCGAGAAGATCGTGCTCCCGCTCGCGATGAGGTAGACATGCGTGTACGGTAGACGCTGGAATCGCCTTGCTCGCGGACATGGGAGTACCGGAGAGAGCAGCTTGGTAAGGGAGTTGAATGGGGGTTGTATAGTACACGGAGTGCCTAGTGGGGATATATTGCACAGTGCGGTGAAGTCGTATGCAGCACAGGAGGCCGCGCGCAGAGTGCGTACTTGGAGAACGCGGGCGCGCGGGCGGGCGTCTACACTCTACGGGCACACAGCTCGCGAGCGCGGGCGCGGGACTCTCTGCGTTCGACCACGACGTGCTACTGTACATTACATACGACATGCACCCCCGCGACTCGTCTGTCTGTCTGATGTACTCGACTTCGCGCCCCCCTGCGGCGTCGGCTCTCCTCTGCTTGCGGCTCGTACTTGCGCGCGCCCGAACTCTGCCTCTTCGCGAAATCAGCCCTCGGCCGTGGAAATCAAGAGAAGTTGCAGCACTCACCCCGCGCTCGGCCTTCTTGGGTGCCCTCAGACACTAAGACACACTCGTACGTGCTGCGCGCACGTCCGAAGGCGCGTTTGGGACCGTAGCCGCGGCTGGATTAGGCGCTGGCCCTGACATCGAGAGAGCGGCGATCCGTCTCTTGACTCTCGACTCTCGACAGCCTTTCGCGATCTCTCTGAGTCTCTCCCTCCCCCCTCCCGTACTCCGGCCCGCCGCCCTCTCCCGGTCCGTTTCCGCCATCCTGGCTTCCAGGCTAGCTGGCCGCGCGCGCTCAGTCTGGCATCGAGTCGAGAATCAATAGGAAGAGTGCGCACCGTCTCTCACGTTTTCCGCCTCGGCCCTCCTCACGACCTCCCTGCAGATCCGGCCCGCCCCCGTCTCCGAGGAAAGGTAAGTGGCCAGTCTCACCGTTGCGAATCTTGACCGCCTCCGCCTTGCATGCCACCTCCTCGCGGTACGTCTCTGTCCCCGCTGGCACACAGTCGACTATGAGTGCCCCGCGCCCCGCGCACCACGATGACCACCCTGGCGTTGACGCCCTCTCGAGAACATACCCGCATCGCGTACCGTCTCCTCGGCGCATGCCCCGTCGATGCGTCGCAGCAGCGGCGCGAGATCCACGATCGACCCGCGCCCCCGCGTACCTCGCCCGACCTTTCGCTCCTGCACAGCCGCAGTGGTACTGTGTTGTCTCCGCGGCCCCGCGTCCGAAGGCGCCCACGGACCGCGCCCGGGCGCGAGCAGCAACCGACGCCCCGTCGCCAGCCTCTTCCACCCAGCTCCTCCTCGCGGTGGGCGTGGGATCTTCGCGCGGCCGATGCGCCGGACGCCGCGTGAGCTGCGGGAACGAGACGCCGAACCGTTCACGGCTCGCCCGTCGTGTGAAGGGAGGGCGCGTACGAGCGTTGTGGCGGGATGCACGCGACCGTCGGTGAGTGGCAGGGGCCTGCGTGATGAGGCGCGGCCGTGCACATGTCCCGCGCGGGTGGGATTATGCACACGACGTGAGCATGCGAAAATGGTGTGTCGGTGGTACCATGTCAGAGTGTCCTGCGTCCTGTGAGTATGCCATGTACACACACTGTGGAAATATATACACTTACCTTCAAATATGTCCGAATGTGATCTTACCGCCGTCATCTGCTCATGCTATCCCTAGGCCCCCAAGCTGATAACCTTGCTGTCCGAACTGGTAAGTGTGCTGATCTCACAGTGGTGGAGATGCCTGCTACTCACCATCTGCAGTAGATATCAGGAGGTGCCAGCTGAGGAGAGACCCTGGGTAGGAGGAGGAGATGGCATGGGAGAGGGAGACGGGAGCGTGGGAGGCCACACGAGCGACCCGCCTGTACCTAAGTCAGTTCACGTCTGAGAGGGATGTGTGATCTCCAGCTAAGCGCATCCGATCAGGCTGGCAAGTAATTTCTGATGGTCATTTGTACTGAAATATCACCCGCTTGCTTGAATGGCACTCTCGCTTAACACTTTGGCCTTACGTTGCTCTAATCTTAGTTCATCACTGGGCTCTTACTCAAGTCGCTTCAGCCACAAAGCTTCTGCTTTCAGCCACATTGTGAGCAAGGTGGGTAAACACCTTCAGGAGCAGGTACATTGCTCCTCAAGATATTCACCCGACCCAGCACAAATGGGGCTGGACAGGACGTTTGGGTATCCATCAGAACATCTTGTACACCGCACCAATTCTTTCCGCAGCCGTTGCATGCAAATACGCGACACGCGCAGCCGATTCAGTTCCTCCCGGTGGTCTAGAGCTCACTTAGTCGCCATTGGCACTGCCGCGTAGTCCAGCACGCGCTGTCACCTCGTTCAAACATTAGAACCACTGCTGGAAGGGCTGATATCATGAACAGAAAGCCGGCGATGCCGGAAAGGGCTCGGACGAGCAATGCACGACGTGCGGGAGAGGAGGGGCAGAATAGACGCCAGATGTGAGTGCACCGCCGCGCGGATCTCATCCCGATTAGGAATGCACGCGCGCGCGTCTTCCTTCATGTCCACCACCATCTCTTGCGACCGCGGAGTCCCTCGCTCGACGCGCCGCCTCTTGTTCGCTCTGGGACGTCGTATTACAACTGTCTAATGTATAGTAGAACATTTGCTGGTCTGTGTGAACACCCCATCGCCGTCAGTTCAAGATCTGCAACCGGCCAGGACGCGGCCCCGCGTACAGCTGCCCGCCCTTGAACAACTCGTGAGGCTCCTCCGGCCCTTCTGCCCTCGCCTCTGCTTCGTCCGACACCACCTTCGACGACCTCGGCCCATCTCGCACATGTCGAGGCGGGTAGATTGCCGGGTCGACCTTGCTGCTCCCTCGCCGCCGCCCAATGTCGTCGCGGCTCGGGTGCGGCCTCAGGCCACAGTTCAGGTGAGTGGGCGCCGCGAGAAGCGGGTTCTGCTTAGCGGCATCGTACTCGGCCTGCGAGATAGGCTCGAACGTGAGATCCCCGCTCCGTAGCGCCTCAACGAGTATCGAGATCTGGTCCAGCCCGGTCACCGTCTTGCTCAAGTCACCGAAAACAATCCCCTTCGGCCACCCGACCAGTTTGAGGCGGTGACGAAGGTAGATGTTATGACAGAGGCCGCTCACGGTCCAATGCATCGACACCTTGGGGTCCACGTCGCCGACGCGTCTCACTCATACATACGTGAGTACGAGCTGCCTGCGCCTCCGTATCCGGCGAGTTACTTACCTAATTTCTGCTTCAGCCCTTTTCGCACCTCGCTCCGCAGCTGCATCTCCTTGCGTGCGTATGCACCGCGGGCGGTGTCTCCCAGCGTGTGGAAAGTGGACTTTGCGGGGCGCTGGCGAGTCATGCTGCCTTCCCGGTAGGCAAGAGCTGAGGTGAGCACTATAGACAACTGCAAGACACTGACAATAACAGGTTTCTCACCGTACTACTTCGAAGGGACGAACTCAGAGAGCGGACCCAGGCAAGAGGCGATCGCGGGCCGAACGATGCAGGAGACCTGCAAGCGCGAGTGTGAGTGAAGTCTGAACTACCAGATGGTGGCGTCTACTTACCTACCGAGACCCACAGCCCACAGACCACGCAGAAGGGGCGTATGAGCCGGGCAGAACTCGTCGAACAGAGAAGGCAGGAGTAAAGAACGAAAGGAGCACGCGAGCAGAGAGCGGCGAGCACATTCGAGAAATTGCGATGACGCTTGCATCTGCTCTTCATCAAGTCGCTCGCGCACCACAGGATGCAATTGCGGTTCCATGCAGGCGGAGCCGTTGCGGATGCGACACGGCGGCAGGGTCACCGCAAGCGAAAGTGAGCGGCGAGCGCCCCGTCCGGTGCGTCAAATTCGGAATATGTTTGCTCCAAGTTAATCCTCTTTGCCACAGAACACCTTTACTCTCACGTCCTGTCGGCGATCTCGCTATGTGCCGCACTTGTTCGTTGCCAGTGCTACATCACAGGCCTCGTCCGTGCTGCCCTGTTTCGAAAGCCACAGGCTCTGCCGTCTCCATGGGTCTCCCTCCGGAGCACCCTCATTCGAGTCTCCGCCGCCATCTTGTGTCCCATGTCCCGGTCATCATCATGGCGACAAGTGTCCCCCGCACGTATCCAGTGTCCGGCCTCCGCACTATCCACACCATCTTACGAGTTACAAGCCACCCTCTGGGGATAGGCATTCGGCGTGCATGCCCGCACCCGCCCATCTCATGCGTGCAATGAGCGAATGTCGGGTGATCGTGCGAATCAAATCACACGTCTATGGCACAGCACACTGCGCTCGCGACACTAATCTCCCTGCGCCCCGTCCGTAGCTTCGGCGCGCCTGCGTGGAGGCGCGTCGCATTGTCGGTGTTTGGGAGCTCACAGCGCTCGTTTTCTTCGCCGGGGGCCGGTGCATCGGGTGCGAATGCTTGCTCCGGCCTGCCATGGGCACGAACATGGACGCGACGCCGCGGCCGCCCACTGTGTGGTTCTCCACCCACTGTTTCGCGTCGGAAATACATGCTTTCGGACCCCAGATCTCGCGCTCCAACAGTGCATCTCTGGTCGACGTGCCTGGATGCTACGTGAGCGCGAGCGCGGAAATTGTGGTCGCGGCGAGGGTCTATGTTAGCACCTCTCGACGTGCAAGAGACCAGCAGGTTTCCGGCGCGAAGTAGAAGAGCAGGTTGTGTACCTTCGTGTTCCATCCCAAGAGCACGTCGCCTATTGTGCCGAGGGCAAGAGTGCGTCTAAACACCTCGAGGAAGGTGTCTGAACACATTTGCGAGCACAAATATGTGTTATTCAAACATGCTTTACATTACACCGTTGTCCGAATCCAGGCGAGTCCGTCGGCAGCGCCATTTAATCACTGAGGGTGAAATCACCTGAGCACCCTCCCCCGACGGTACCATTTGAGAGCACACGGGCCTGCCGTGTGCACAGAAGACGTTGCGGGATCGTTGTCGAGGCGGTATGCGGGTTTCTACGACGAGTGCTGGCGCCGTGTACGCGGTCTGCGAAGCTGGGCGAACGTAAGCCCTTGGCACGAATGAAACGACGTGACCGCTGCGCGTACCTTATTATGCATCTGTTGCGGAGCCCGTAGCATTGCTGCGCATGCTTGCGTCGCATTCGATGCATCGACAACTTCATCAACATTGTCGCCGGTTGCTGCCACCGCGTCCGGTGCTTGATGGCTACGCGCCAGAAATACGGTCCTGTTGCGAGATGACTGAATTCAAAGTGCCCGGGCGCGCTCAAACGCACCGTAGGACAGTGCTGAGGATGCCACTGAATGTACCTGCCAAATCTTGAGGCGCTACGGGACGGGAGCGTGGCGGAACACAAGATTTACCGTCGTTTTCCTGAACTTGCACATGAAGTCAGTCGAAATTGACGAAAATAAACCTCCTCGGATTGCGACGAAACGCGCAGGGGGCGTGCCCCCTGGTTCACGGAATCGTATCGTCGTGGTTTGAACGTCCCAGAGAGCGTCGTTGGAGCGCGAGATCGTCGACATGGATGTCGGCCTGGGCACGGGCACTGTGCAGCCCCCACGTGGTCGACGTCTTCATACAGCGTCGGTGTTGTCCCCAATGGCTGAGAGCGCCCACGCGAGGTGACGGGCGTGTTCTGGGACAAAGGCGAGCGCTGTGGCAGACATTGTCCGCATTTTTGTATTCATGTCATCTGAGTATAGCGGTGTTAGCGACGTCAACATGCACATAACTTAGGTACGCACCGGACGCAAGCGCAGAAGCCATCTCCGCGGGCTCTGGCAAGAGTGGGAGAGTAGTAAGTACGCATCGGGGACGTGCCTGCAGCCATGATCTCGTCGCGAAATAGCTGGAATTGAACATATTCATGTGCACCTGAACGAGAACGACGACGCAGGACGGCGGTTTGCGTTCGGTGTCTGGCATACTGTGCGAAGAGTTAGCGACGCGCGGGACTAATCGAGCAGTGCCCTATGCGCCCTAGGCAACGTGAACGATGTGCCGTGGCGTGCGGGGTATTTGGACGGTCTGCACTGAAGCAGCTTCTCGAGCAACCCTAAAGCGAGCCGGTATCGACACGGACGGCCGTACTGCAGAGTGCAGCGTATGGCGCATACAAATTAGAGACGCACCCTTCGTTCTGCGCGGAGATGGCTTGGTTGTAGGCACGGGTGCATTTCGGAATTTGGCATACCGGGGGCGCTGGTAATCTACATGCATGAGAGAATAGTCAAGACTCGGATACACCGCGCAGTAGCTATAAGCGATGGTGAACGAAGTAAGAATATGGCGCGGCGAGCGCCGCAAATGCCGTGCAGGCGTGGGGGCGTTACCCCGACTGGACACCGTGCTTCATGGCGGGGGTAGACGAGTTGATTGGTCGCGCCCGCGGCTTCGCCGAGCATGGCAGCCCTGCGCGACGCGTGCGAGGCATTCACTCTGTCAAACACGTTCATCGTGAGCTAGGAGCGTAGGAGAGCGAGACGACGCAGGCACTCACCTCAGACACACTCGCAGATGCCACGGACGGGATGAGCATCGCATCGGAGACATGGTCGCGGTCCAAGCAATGTCCTGCATGCGCACAAGTGTACGTGCTTCGAGTCCGCCGTACACGGCTCTCTCGGCGCTGCATCGTGTGCACGTTAACGTCGGGGCAGGCCCGGCGCACGAGTCTTGTCCGCCGCGACACTGAGCAAGTCCTCGACTGCGATGTCGATGGTGCGTAAATTCTGCCGTCTTCATACATTAGCTACGTAGCGCAGCAGAGGCGCATCCTGTCGTATGACGGAAAATCCGAGTTGGACTCGCCGCTCGTCGAGTGTGCCCTCGGAAGCGTACGTGCAAGCAGGAACCCGGCGCAAAGGCTCGGACACGCATAGAAGCCGGCCCCAAATTCGGCTTGTGCGGCGGCACCGACGGTCGAGCCAGAATTCGTAGGCAGACGCGACCGTCAACACGACGTTGCATAGACGATCCGCGCGGGTCCCCCACACAATCAGCCACTCTCGAGATCGTTTCGAGGGGGCAGTGGTGTACTCACCACGGCCAGGGGCGACCCCGGAGTATCGCAGCCCGTCGCGACCCATCCTTCGAGGCAGATCCGCGCGCGCTCGAAGCGGACATTACGGCGCATCCCAGGTTCGTGCTTCACCCGAAATTTCCGTCCGCGAACGTCCGCCGCTGGTGCTATTGCCGGGCACCGTCCGATCAGCACGCAGCTCGTATCCACCTCCGCCTCCGCCTCACTCGTGCGGCAACAGCGGCCTCGAAATGCCAGCCAATCGCGCAGATGTGGGGTGGCCCGGGGGGCGCACAGGCAGACGAGCCGGCGCAGGGTTGCCTTGACTAGCGGACGCGCTAGAGGCCCTTCCATCCCGCCTATCCCGTCGTACGAGTGCCCGAGGCCGCCTCGGTCCGATCGAGGGCGTCGAGCGGGGTGGACACAGCGTCGAGCGGGGGGCTGTTTGGCAAACACGCGGGATGCGTCTCTCACAAGCGTATGGCCAGTGGTCGCTCACGAGGATCCCTCCCCGTACGAACTATGGCCGCGGTCCAGGAAGGACGGGTCTTGCGGCGTCGTGAAAACGCCCCAGCCACCTCTCACCGTTGCCCCTCCCATCCCGTCGTATGATGGCGGATCGCCGCCGCGCCCATTTCCTCGAAGCTGCACCAAGCGGCGGTGGATACAGACGACGTCGGCTCGCCCGCCCGCGCGCCGCAGACCTGGACCCACAGCACGGGCGTGATACGCGCGCCCCTCCTGCCGTCAACACGGTCGCGCGTTTCAACCCAGCCGTGTTCCGCGCGCGGTATTGTCCCTGCGCACGCCCGTGTCCGCGTCCGAGGCCACGTCCGCGCGACGGGATGGCGAGATGCGCACGTCGGCGTGGAGACGTCCTGCGCGGCGAGCGTGGGTCGGCGGCCTGGAGCCTGGCATGCGGCGTCGTCGCGGCCGCAGATCGAGCAGGATGCGGCGCGGTCCAATTTAGGGCTATCTTCTGTGCTCGGATGTGCGCGTACTGGAGACCGCAGCAACGCCGCCCCGAGCAGCGGTCGCCCCAGGCGGATACAGCGGGATGGATGCACCGCATCCTGTCCTGGCCCGTGCGTCAGTCTCGCGTGAGCGTGTGCGGGGAGGGGATAAAAGGGTGGACGTACGGCCGCGAGCTCATTCACCAAGTCTCCCCCTCCGCCTCCTCCTTCACGCCGCCGTCGACGTCTTTCCTGTATTTCGCACAACTCTACCGTCACCGACGCCGCACCGTACCGCCGCTCGTCTGACCGCGTCGGCGGGGCCGGGGCAACTCCTGCTACCGTGGTGAGTGGTCATATCGTACTGTGCAGATGCGCTATTGACTATGCTGCGGTGGTGCTGTCGTCGCGGCGCAGTCGTCTCCATGCGAGCTACGGTGCGGGCGGGGGAAGGTAAGCAGATCAGTTGAGCTTGCGGGCTTTTCATGTGCTCACGTCGTCCAACAGGTGCCAAGTTGCGACGGCAGGAACGTGTCCCCGGCGGCAGAGACGGCCACTTTTGTAGCTTAGGTGTCTGGCCGTGAACTCGTGAGGGCGGGGTTCTAGTGTAGGAATAGTCACGTACATGTACCCTTATGCTAGCACGAGAGACTGCTCTCGACCACGACAGCATAGATTATCGTTCATCGACGGGGCTGGCGTGCACTGAGCAGTTCGTTACGAAAACGACGTGGTCAAAGTGATTTGAGTGCGTGCAAAATCATACGCCGGCCCATGACGTGCCCACTGCGCCGCACCCGTGAGAAGAAGTCCAAAGTCGACGTACGCGCCACGGCGCGCTCAGGAATGTGTGCACGATCGTCTCGCCGCAGAACGACCGCCGCGACATGGTCGAGGACTTCGCGAGCACGTCCGGACAGCACAGATCGCTGCGAGTCTCCCCAGCGGTGATCTGGCCCAGCGGCTGCATGGCAACACGGGGCGGGACGGCCATGGGACGCGCAATGTGCGGGCGCTGCACACGAAAATGGACATATCGATCTCGCGCGGCGACGCGCAGGCCACATGCGTCCTGGTCCACGGGAGCCGGTCATCGTGTCCGCGAAGGCCTGAGACGCGTCGCCGGGGCACAACGTCGGCGTGCTCGTGCGGGGCGCGGCGTGGCGTGCGCGGCGGAGACGCGGTCGTACGGCGTCGACAACGGAGGGAGCGGTCGTGATACTCCCGGGCATGCTGCATGCGAGCGCTGGGGCGAGGCGGGGCCGGGCGGCGTGGTAGACACGCGTTTCTGCGCACGGAGGAGCTGTAATCGCAACCTTGTCAGAGCCATTCGCGTCGGCGCGGGCTGGAATTACACACAGTCCTAGATAGCAACGTCCTGAGGCCCAGCGTCCTGTTTCGGGACGTGCTGGTGGCTGGGAGGCGGTCGGAGGTCGGCAGTGGGTTCGTGCCTTGGGAGAGGCATGGCGGGCGCAGTATGCGTGCGGCGTGTTCGCACATTGGCAGGACGCGTCGTCAGAGTCCTAGCAAGGTCCTCGCGGAATTCCAGAGAGGGGCGGTGAGGTGTGCGGGCGGGGCAGTGAATCACGGAGGGGCGATTTCAAGGATGTCGTCACTGACGCGCTCTAGTTTGAGTCCGCACTTAACGCGCGAATGTACGACGGTGAGCTGCATGCGTGATGGTCGCGGTCGCTGCACCGTGCGCTGTGCGGGGGAGGATGCCTGGGGGTGTACTCCAGTGAGCGCGGGCGTGCGGCAGGCAGGTCGAAAGGCATCGCTGTGCTGGGCTGTGTGCACTAGAACGGTGTGAGAGACGGATACGCCGAGTGAGTAACAGAGAGGACTTGCCATTTGCAAGCGGAGCAGGCGCCGGGACTGAGGGAAAGGAGCGGCGGACAGGCTGCAAAGGCCACGGATGCACTGAAGGGCGGCGCTGGGACGCAGTCGAGAGGACGAGCTCTCCGCCAAAAGCACGGTCGAGCACGGTCAGAACGCTTGCGAGGAGGAGCGCAATCGGGCGAGAACGTGACTTTGAGCGTTGGAACGACGCGAGCTGCCCGCCAAAAACACGGTTGGAAGGGTGTGAGCGCCAGTGCGGTGGCGTCGAAGGCGGTTTGGATGCGGTCAGAGAGCAGAGGGAGCAGAGAGAGCAGAGAGCGCACCGCGAGACGACAGACGCGTGACGTCATCGGACCTGCTTCTCAGCCACACACGGGCGCTTGTCGCTGGCCTCTACGGGCATGACGACGGCCCAGGCGGTGAGAGAAAGACAGAGAGGAGCGAGGTCGAGGTCGAGGTCGAGGTATGTAAAGAAAAGTTGCCAGCACTGGCAAGGGAAGTTTGATGGGCGACCCCGAAGACGGCGGCAATTCCGCTCCCGTTTCTTGCCTTTCCCCACCACCGCCTCTTTGCCATGACATCGGACTCGGACGACGACTCGGACTATGTACCCCCGAACGACATAGGTGACGACCACATAAAGAGCGGCTTGTTCTTGCGGCTCATGATACGCTTTGCACAGGCCCGGATGGCGGCTCAGACAGTGAAGCCCGCGCCCCGAAGCGCGCCCGCACGGACGCGTCGGGGGCCGCATCCTCGGAGGACACGGACAAGAAGCAGTGCGCCCCTTCTCCCGTGCATGCTCATCAGCCGCCTGAGTTGCCCAGATCAGACAGGCGGACGAGGCATTTGCAGCATTCAAGGCATCCCTGAGCGCACCACCGCTACCTGAAGCCACTTCGGCCCCCGCGGCGCCGCAAATGGTCAAGATCGTGAAGCGATACAGGTTCGCGGGGGAGGAGGCTACGTGCGTTGACTACCCAGTCGTTCCTGTGACCTTGTCCTGACTTTCATTTCCGCAGGGAGATCAAAGAGGTCCCCGCGGACTCGCCCGAAGCGAAAGAATGGCCGCTGTGGAAGCCCTTCGATGACGACGGCAAACTTACCACGCCTCTTGAACAACCTCTTGCGTCTCCCAGCGAGAGCGCTGCCCCCACTGCCTCCTCTTCTGCGACTCCGGCGAAACCTCCAGGCCCAGGGAAGCGTCCGGGCCCCCGGAAGCCGAAGACCACGCTCGCGGCGATCCCGAAGAAGCAGCCCGTAAAGAAGCTCACCACGCTCGACAAGTCGGCCATGGACTGGCGAGCCCACGTCGAGGGCGAGGACACCTCAGGGGTGAAGGACGAGCTGGAGGCGAACCGCCGCGGGGGCGGGTACCTCGAGAAGGTCGAGTTTCTCCAGCGTGTGGAAACGCGCAAGGAGGAGGTGCTCGATGCCAACAAGGGCAAACGCAGGCGATGAACCCTGTGTGACTGAAAGCACCGGTGTGTATGTTTAGAGATTTTCATTTCCGCGCGGTGCGGATGGCCGGCGGTATGTACAGTAGGGGACGGTGTATATGTACGAGAAAATGCTCGGCCGGTGGTCAGCGCATCAAGAATAATCGTGTCAGGGTCGTGATACAAGAGGAAACAAGACAAAATGTACAACAAACCGATTAGTAACAGTACTCGTGCAAACTCGACAACAGACACAACGCGCATACAGGCCCCTCACACAACGCCCAGCACCACCGTCGCCCGCAAACTGACCTCCCTCCTCGCAGGCAGCACCACCGCCGCAGGCAGGCCCTCCGCATCGACCTCCAGATACTCCTCCGCGCGCAGCGAGCTCGACTTCCACCCCCAGCTCTGGCTCACCGAGAACACATCCGGCGCGCTCGTGAAGCGCGTCAGACTCGCCCCAGTCGCGCTCGCACACGCGATCGTGAAGTACGCGCTGACCGCCGGGCGCGGGTCGCGGTACGGCTGCGGGGGCGTCGACGGCGGGGGCCATCGCGGGCAGCGTCACGGGGAGCGCGAGCGAGCCGATGCTGTTTGAGCTGCCGTGCAGGTTTGTGGAGGAGCGCGCGAACCCGGGAGAGCTTGGGAGGGACGAGGA
>NW_007360321.1:4003572-4015743 GCF_000271585.1 Trametes versicolor FP-101664 SS1 | reverse complement strand
ACAACGCCCAGCACCACCGTCGCCCGCAAACTGACCTCCCTCCTCGCAGGCAGCACCACCGCCGCAGGCAGGCCCTCCGCATCGACCTCCAGATACTCCTCCGCGCGCAGCGAGCTCGACTTCCACCCCCAGCTCTGGCTCACCGAGAACACATCCGGCGCGCTCGTGAAGCGCGTCAGACTCGCCCCAGTCGCGCTCGCACACGCGATCGTGAAGTACGCGCTGACCGCCGGGCGCGGGTCGCGGTACGGCTGCGGGGGCGTCACGGCGGGGGCCATCGCGGGCAGCGTCACGGGGAGCGCGAGCGAGCCGATGCTGTTTGAGCTGCCGTGCAGGTTTGTGGAGGAGCGCGCGAACCCGGGAGAGCTTGGGAGGGACGAGGATAGCGCCGACCGGGCGGGCGAGTTCGGGGTGGTTGGGGTGGTGCTTGTGCGCGCGAGAGGCGACCCCGGCACCGCGGACTGTGGCGAGAAGATCGCGCTCCCGCTCCCGCTCGCGACAAGTGATGGGGTGCTGGGTAGACACGTGTACGGTAGACGCTGAGATCGACTTGCTTGTGAGGATATCGATGGGAGTACCGGAGAGAGCAGCTTGGTAAGGGAGTGGAGTGGGGGATATATTGCACAGTGGGGTGGGGTAGGGATATATTGCACAGTGCGGTGAAGTCGTATGCAGCACAGGAGGCCGCGCGCAGAGTGCATACTTGGAGAACGCGGCCGCGCGGGCGGGCGTCTACAGTCTACGGGCACACAGCTCGCGAGCGCGGGCGCGGGACTCTCTGCGTTCGACCACAACGTGCTACTGTACATTACATACGACATGCACCCCCGCGACTCGTCTGTCTGTCTGCTGTACTCGACTTCGCGCCCTCCTTTGCTTGCGGCTCATACTTGCGCGCGCGCAAACTCTGCCTCTTCGCGAAATCAGCCTTCGGCCGTGGAAATCAAGAGTAAGCGCAGTACTTACCTCGCGCTAGGCCTTCCTGGGTGCCCTCAGACACGAAGACACGCTCGGGTGTACTGCGCGCACGTCCGAAGGTGCGTTTGGGACCGTGGCCGCGGCCGCTCACAGTCTGCTGGATTAGGCGCTGGTCCCGACATCGAGAGAGCGGCGATCCGTCTCTCGACTCTCGACTCTCGACAGCCTTTCGCGATCTCTCTGAGAGTCTCCCTCTCCCCTCCCGTACTCCGGCCCGCGGCCCTCTCCCGGTCCGTTTCCGCCATCCTGGCTTCCAGGCTAGCTGGCCGTGCGCGCTCAGTCTGGCGTCGAGTGGACAATCGAAAGGTCGAAGGGTGCGCACCGTCTTTCACGTTCCCCGTCCCGCCCCTCCTCACGATCTCCCTGCAGATCCGGTCCGCCACGTCTCCGAGGACAGGTAAGTGGCCAGTCTCACCGTTGCGAACCTCGACTCCCTCCGCCTTGCTGCCACCCCCTCGCGGTACGTCTCTGTCCCCGCTGGCGCACATCGACTATATGCGCCCCGCCCCTCGCGCACCACAATGACCACCTTGCCGTTCGCGCCCTCTCGAGAACATACCCGCATCGTGTACCGTCTCTTCGGCGCATGCCCTGTCGATGCGTCGCAGCAGCAGCGCGAGATCCGCGATCGGCGCGCGCCCCCGCGTACCTCGCCCGAGTGCTCGCTCCTGCACAGCCGCAGTGGTACTGTGTTGTCTCCGCGGCCCCGCGTCCGAAGACGCCCGCGGACCGCACCCACGCACGAGCAGCAACCGACGCCCCGTTGCCAGCCTCTTCCGCCCAGCTCCTCCTCGCGGTGGGCGTGGGATCTTCGTGCGGCCGATGCGCCGGACGCCGCGTGAGCTGCGGGAACGAGACGCCGAACCATTCACGGCTCGCCCGTCGTGCGAAGGGAGGGCGCGTACGAGCGTTGTGGCGGGATGCGCGCGACCGTCGGTGAGCGGCAGGGGCCTGCGTGATGAGGCGCGGCCGTGCACATGTCCCGCGCGGGTGGGATTATGCACACAACGTGAGCATGCGAAAATGGTGTGTCGGCAGTACCATGTCAGAGTGTCCTATGTCCTGTGAGTATGCCATTACACCCACTGTGGAAATATATACACATACCTTCAAATATGACTGAATGTGCTCTCGCCGCCGTCATCTACTCGCACTATCCCCTCGGCCCCCAGAGCTAATAGTCTTGCTGTTTGACCTGGTAAGTGTGCTGATCTCACAGTGGTGGAGATGTCTGCTACTCACCATCTGCAGTAGATACCAGGAGGTGCCAGCTGGGGAGAGACAGGATGGGAGGAGGAGATGGGGTGGGAGAGGGAGACAGGAGCGTGGGAGGCCACACGAGCGACCCGCCTGTACCTAAGTCAGTTCACGTCTGAGAGGGATGTGTGATCTCCAGCTAAGCGCATCCGATCAGGCTGGCAAGTAATTTCTGATGGTCATTTGTACTGAAATATCACCCGCTTGCTTGAATGGCACTCTCGCTCAACACTTTGGCCTTACGTTGCTCTAATCTTAGTTTATCACTGGGCTCTTACTCAAGTCGCTTCAGCCACAAAGCTTCTGCTTTCAGCCACATTGTGAGCAAGGTGGGTAAACACCTTGAGGAGCAGGTACACTGCTCCTCAAGATATTCACCCGACCCAGCACAAATGGGGCTGGACAGGACGTCCGCGTATCCATCAGAACATCTTGTACACCGCACCAATTCTTTCCGCAGCCGTTGCATGCAAATACGCGACGCGCGCAGCCGATTCAGTTCCTCCCGGTGGTCTAGAGCTCACTCAGTCGCCATTGGCACTGCCGCGTAGTCCAGCACCCGCCATCATCTTTTTCGGACTGTGAGTCTACTGCTTTAACAGCCGATATCGTGAACAGAAGGCCGGCGATGCCGGAAAGGGCTCGAACGAGCAATGCACGACCTCGCATGATGTGCGGGAGAAGAGAGGCAGAATAGACGCCAGATGTGAGTGCACCGCCGCGCGGATCTCATCCCGATTAGGAATGCACGCGCGCGCGTCTTCCTTCATGTCCACCACCATCTCTTGCGACCGCGGAGTCCCTCTCTCGATGCGCCGCCTCTTGTTCGCTCTGGGACGTCGTATTACAACTGTCTAATGTATAGTAGAACATTTGCTGGTCTGTGTGAACACCCCATCGCCGTCAGTTCAAGATCTGCAACCGGCCAGGACGCGGCCCCGCGTACAGCTGCCCGCCCTTGAACAACTCGTGAGGCTCCTCCGGCCCTTCTGCCCTCGCCTCTGCTTCGTCCGACACCACCTTCGACGACCTCGGCCCATCTCGCACATGTCGAGGCGGGTAGATTGCCGGGTCGACCTTGCTGCTCCCTCGCCGCCTCCCGATGTCGTCGCGGCTCGGGTGCGGCCGCAGGCCACAGTTCAGGTGAGTGGGCGCCGCGAGCAGCGGGTTCTGCTTAGCAGCATCATACTCGGCCTGCGAGATAGGCTCGAACGTGAGGTCCCCGCTCCGTAGCGCCTGGACGAGTATCGAGATCCGGTCCAGCCCGGTGACCGTCTTGCTCAAGTCGCCGAAAACGATCCCCTTCGGCCACCCGACCAGTTTGAGGCGGTGGCGAAGGTAGATGTTGTTGCAGAGGCCGCTCACGGTCCAATGCATCGACACCTTGGGGTCCACGTCGCCAACACGTCTCACTGGTACATACGTGAGTACAAGCTGCCTGCGCCTCCGTATCCGACGAGTTACTTACCTAGTTTCTGCTTCAGCCCTTTTCGCACCTCGCTTCGCATCTGCATCTCCTTTCGTGCGTACGCGCCGCGGGCGGTGTCTCCAAGCGCATGGAAAGTGGACTTTGCGGGGCGCTGGCGAGTCATGCTGCCTTCCCGGTAGGCAAGAGCTGAGGTGAGCACTATAGACGACTGCAAGACACTGACAATAACAGGTCACTCACTGTACTACTTAGAAGGGACAAGATCAGAGAGCAGCCGCAGGCAAGAGGCGATCGCGGGCTGAACGATGCAGGAGACCTGCAAGCGCGAGTGTGAGTGAAGTCTGAACTACCAGATGGTGGCGTCTACTTACCTACCGAGACCCACAGCCCACAGACCACGCAGAAGGGGCGTATGAGCCGGGCAGAACTCGTCGAACAGAGAAGGAGGGAGTAAAGAACGAAAAGAGCACGCGAGCAGAAAGCGGCGAGCGCATTCGAGAAATTGCGAAGACACTCGCATCTGTCCTTCATCAAGTCACTCAAGCACCACAGGATGCAATCGCGATTCCACGCAGGCGGAGCCGTTGCAGATGCGACACGGCGGCAGGGTCACTGCAAGCGAAAGTGAGCGGCGAGCGCCCCGTCCGGTGCGTCAAATTCGGAGTATGTTTGCTCCAAGTTAGTCCTCTTTGCCACAGAATACGTTTACTCTCACGTCCTGTTGGCGACCTTCGCATCCACCTCGCTACGCGCCGTGCTCGTTTGTTGCCAGCGCTACATCGCAGGCCTCGTCCGTGCTGCCCTGTTTCAACAGCCACAGGCTCTGCCGTCTCCATGGGCCTGGGTCTCCGTCCGGAGCACCCTCATTCGAGTCTCCGCTGCGTCAACTTACTACGAGCTACGAGCCACCCTCTGGGGATAGGCATTCGGTGTGCACGCCCGCACCCGCCCGTCTCATGCATGCAGCGAGCAAATTTTGTGTGCCCATGCGAATCAAAGCTCACGTCTATGGCACGGCACACTGCGCTCACGACACTCATCTCCCTGCGCGGCGTGCCCCGTCTGTAGCTCTGGTGCGCCCGCGCGGAAGCGCGTCGCATTATCGGTGTTTGGGAGCTCGTAGCGCTCGTTTTCTTCGCCGCGGGCCGGTGCATCGGGTGCGAGTGCTTGCTCTGGCCTGCTATGGGCGCGAACGCGACGCTGGCCCGGGGGCTGCCTGCGGGCCGCTGTGCGGTTCCCCACCCGCTGTTTCGTGTCGGGAATATATGCTTTCGGACCCCAGATCTCGCGCTCCGACTGCGCATCTCTGGTCAACCTGCCCGGATGCTACGCGAGTGCGAGCGCGGAAAATGTGGTCGCGGCGATGGCGCTGGGCGGAGCACCTACCTGTGCCACAGGGGCCCGCTCGTTATACACGTCTCCGAGCCCATTTCGCACCCTGTGCATGTCTAAGGATAATGCACGGTGCGTGCTCTACGCCGTGTTCGTGTAGCTACGTGCTGAGTACTTGATGTGCCACATACATGCCATGATATGCTTCGGTCTGCACCACTGTATATTTTGTGCCCGCGATTGTCAAGCATAAACACGAGTTATTGAAACGTGCTCTACATTACACCGTTGTCCGAGTCCAGGCGAGTCGGTCGGCAGTGCCATTCAAACTAAGTGAGGGTGAAATCACCCGAGCACCCTCCCACGACGATACTTACCATTCGGGAGCACACCCGCCTGCCGTGTGCACAGAGGTTGCAAGATCGTTGCGGAGGCGGTAGGCAGGTTTCCACGACGAGTGCCGGCGCCGTGTACACGGTGTGCGAATCTGGGCGAACGTGAGCCCTTGGCACGAATGAAACGACGTGACCGCTGCGCGTACCTTATTATGCATCTGTTGCGGAGCCCGTAGCATTGCTGCGCATGCTTGCGTCGCATTCGATGCATCGACAACTTCGTCAACATTGTCGCCGGTTGCCGCCACCGCGTCCGGTGCTTGATGGCTACGCGCCAGAAATACGGTCCCGTTGCGAGATGACTAAATTCAAAGTGCCCGGGCGCGCTCAAACGCACCGTAGGACAGTGCCGAGGATGCCACTGAATGTACCTGCCAAATCTTGAGGCGCTACGGGACGGGAGTGTGGCGGAACACAAGATTTTCTGTCTTTTTCCTGAACTTGCACATGAAATCAGTCGAAATTGACGAAAATAAACCTCCTCGGATTGCGACGAAACGCGCAGGGGGCGTGCCCCCTGGTTCACGGGATCGTATCGTCGTGGTTTGAACGTCCCAGAGAGCGTCGTTGGAGCGCGAGATCGTCGACATGGATGTCGGCCTGGGCACGGGCACTGTGCAGCCCCCACGTGGTCGACGTCTTCATACAGCGTCGGTGTTGTCCCCAATGGCTGAGAGCGCCCACGCGAGGTGACGGGCGTGTTCTGGGACAAAGGCGAGCGCCATGGTAAATATTGTTTGCATTTTTGTGCTCGTGTCGTCTGAGTATAGCGGCGTTAGCGACGTCAACATGCACATAACTTAGGTACGCACCGGACGCAAGCGCAGAAGCCATCTCCGCGGGCTCTGGCAAGAGTGGGAGAGTAGTAAGTACGCATCGGGGACGTGCCTGCAGCCATGATCTCGTCGCGAAATAGCTGGAATTGAACATGTTCATGGGCACCTGAACGAGAACGACAACGCAGGACGGCGGTTTGCGTTTGGTGTCTGGCATACTGTGCCAAGAGTTAGCGACGCGCGAGACTAATCGAGCAGTGCCCTATGCGCCCTAGGCAACGTGAACGATGTGCCGTGGCGTGCGGGGTATTTGGACGGTCTGCACTGAAGCAGCTTCTCGAGCAACCCTAAAGCGAGCCGGTGTCGACACGGGCGGCCGTACTGCAAAGTGCAGCGTATGGCGCATACAAATTAGAGACGCACCCTTCGTTCTGCGCGGAGATGGCTTGGTTGTAGGCACGGGTGCATTTCGGAATTTGGCATACCGGGGGCGCTGGTAATCTACATGCATGAGAGCATAGTCAAGACTCGGATACACCGCGCAGTAGCTATAAGCGATGGTGAACAAAGTAGGAATATGGCGCGCCGAGCGCCGCAAATGCCGTGCAGGCGT
Organism: Trametes versicolor FP-101664 SS1; assembly: GCF_000271585.1. Taxonomy (NCBI): domain Eukaryota; kingdom Fungi; phylum Basidiomycota; class Agaricomycetes; order Polyporales; family Polyporaceae; genus Trametes; species Trametes versicolor. The sequence continues at coordinate 4,008,963 of NW_007360321.1, read as the reverse complement.
AGTGGTGTTACCCCGGCTGGACACCGTGCTTCGTGGCGGGGATAGACGAGTTGATTGGTCGCACCCGCGGCTTCGCCGAGCATGGCAGCCCTGCGCGACGCGCGCGAGGCATTCACTCTGTCAAACACGTTCATCGTGAGCTAGGAGCGTAGGAGAGCGAGACAAGGCGGCACTCACCTCAGACACACTCGCGGATGCCACGGACGGGGTGAGCATCGCATCGGAGACATGGTCGCGGTCCAAGCAATGTCCTGTGTGCGCACAGGTATACGTGCTTCGAGTCCGCCGTACACGGCTCTCTCGGCGCTGCATCGTGTGCACGTTAACGTCGGGGCAGGCCCGGCGCACGAGTCTTGTCCGCCGCGACACTGAGCAAGTCCTCGACTGCGATGTCGATGGTGCGTAAATTCTGCCGTCTTCATACATTAGCTACGTAGCACAACAGAGGTGCGTCCTGTCGTATGACGGAAACTCCGAGTTGGACTCGCCGCTCGTCGAGTGTGCCCACAGAAGCCCTCCTGCGGCGTACGCGCAAGCAGGAGCCCGGCACACAGGCTCGGATATGCATAGAAGCCGGCCCCAAATTCGGCTTGTGTGGCGGCACCGACGGTCGAGCCAGAATTCGTACGCAGACGCGACCGTCAACACGACGTTGCATAGGCGATCCGCGCGGGTCCCCCACACAATCAGCCACTCTCGAGATCGTTTCGAGGGGGCAGTGGTGTACTCACCACGGCCAGGGGCGACCCCGGAGTATCGCAGCCCGTCGCGACCCATCCTTCGAGGCAGATCCGCGCGCGCTCGAAGCGGACATTGCGGCGCATCCCAGGTTCGTGCTTCACCCGAAATTTCCGTCCGCGAACGTCCGCCGCTGGTGCTATTGCCGGGCACCGTCCGATCAGCACGCAGCTCGTATCCACCTCCGCCTCCGCCTCACTCGTGCGTCGAGCGGGGTGGACACAGAGTCGAGCGGGGGGCTGTTTGGCAAACAAGCGTATGGCTAGTGGTCGCTGACGAGGATCCCTCCCCGTACGAACTATGGCCGCGGTCCAGGAAGGACGGGTCTTGCGGAGTCGTGAGAACGCCCCAGCCACCTCTCGCCGTTGCCCCTCCCGTCCCGTCGTATGATGGCGGATCGCCGCCGTGCCCATTTCCTCGAAGCTGCACCAAGCGGCGGTGGATACAGACGACATCGGCTCGCCCGCCCGCGCGCCGCAGACCTGGACCCACAGCACGGGCGTGATACGCGCGCCCCTCCTGCCGTCAACACGGTCGCGCGTTTCAACCCAGCCGTGTTCCGCGCGCGGTATTGTCCCTGCGCACGCCCGTGTCCGCGTCCGAGGCCACGTCCGCGCGACGGGATGGCGAGATGCGCACGTCGGCGTGGAGACGTCCTGCGCGGCGAGCGTGGGTCGGCGGCCTGGAGCCTGGCATGCGGCGTCGTCGCGGCCACAGATCGAGAAGGATGCGGCGCGGGCCAATCCAAGGCTATCTTCTGTGCTCGGATGTGCGCGTACTGGAGACCGCAGCAACGCCGCGCCGAGGGGCAGTCGTCCCGGGCGGATACAGCAGGATGGGAGGCACCGCATCCCATCCTGGCCCGTGCGTCAGTCTCGCGTAAGTGTGTGCGGGGAGGGGATAAAAGGGTGGACGTACGGCCGCGAGATCGATCACCAAGTCTCCCCCTCCCCCTTCTTCCCACCACCGTCGACGTCTTTCCTGTACTTCGCACAACTCTACCATCACCGCGGTCGCACCGCACCGCCGCTCCTCTGACCGCGTGGGCGAGGTCGGGGGAACTCCTGCTACCGTGGTGAGTGATCATATCGTGCTGTGCAGATGCACTGCTGACGGTGTCGTGGTGGTGCTGCCGTCGCGGCGCGGTCGTCTCTATCCGCTACGGCGCAGATGGGGCAGGTAAGTAGACCAGCGAGGGTTATGGGACGTTTCATATGCTCACATAGTTTAACAGGAGCCATGTCGCGACGCCGGGAACGAGTTCCCGGTGGCAGATGCCGCCACATCTGGAGCCTAGCATTCTGGCCGTGTACTCATGAGGGTGGGGCTCTAGTGTAGGAATAGTCACGTACATGTACGCTTATGCTAGCACGAGGGACTGCTCTCGACCACGATGATGAGTGCCATTTGACGGCTCGAATTAGCGTTCATCGACCGGGCTGGCGTTCACTGAACGGCTCGTCTGTGAAAACAACGTGGTCAAAGTGATTTGCGTGCGTGCAGGATCATACGCGCGCCCAGACCATGCCCACTGCGACGCAGACATGGACAGAAGTCCAAAGTCGACGTACACGCCACGGCGGGCTCGGGGGAGTGCGCATGATCGTCCCCATGGATAAGGCCCCCGCGAGCGCGTCTACGCAGCACAGACCGCTACCAGCGTCCCCAGCGCTGATCTGGCCCAGCAGTGCGGCAACACGGGGCGGGACGGCGATGGGACGCGCAATGTGCGGGCGCTGCACACGAAAATGGTCGGCGAAGAGCCAATATCGATCTCCCCGGATCGCGCCGCGACGCGCAGGCAATATGCGCCCTGGTCCACGGGAGCCGGTCATCGTGTCCGCGGAGTCCTGAGACGCGTCGCCGGGGTGCAACGTCGGCGTGCTCGTGCGCGGCGGGGCGCGGCGTGCGCGGCGGAGACGCGGTCGTACGGCGTCGACAACGGAGGGGGCGGTCGTGATACTCCCGAGCATGCTGCATGCGAGCGCTGGGGCGAGGCGGGGCCGGGCGGCGTGGTTGACACGCGTTTCTGCGCGCGGGGGAGCTGTGATCGCGACCTTGTCAGAGCCATTCGCGCGGGGGAGTTGTAATCGCGACCTTGTCAGAGCCATTCGCGTCGGCGCGGGCTGGAATTACACACAGTCCTAGATAGCAACGTCCTGAGGCCCAGCGTCCTGTTTCGGGACGTGCTGGTGGCTGGGAGGCGGTCGGAGGTCGGCAGTGGGTTCGTGCCTTGGGAGAGGCATGGCGGGCGCAGTATGCGTGCGGCGTGTTCGCACATTGGCAGGACGCGTCGTCAGAGTCCTAGCAAGGTCCTCGCGGAATTCCAGAGAGGGGCGTTGAGGTATGCGGGCGGGGCAGTGAATCGCGGAGGGGCGATTTCAAGGATGTCGTTGATGCGGAGGAAAGCTCCGGTTTGAGTCCGCGCTGAACACGCGAATGTACGACGGCGAGCTGTATGCGTGATGACAGGTCGCGGTCGCTGCACCGTGCGCTGTGCGGGGGAGGATGCCTGGGGGTGTACTCCAGTGAGCGCGGGCGTGCGGCAGGCAGGTCGAAAGGCATCGCTGTGCTGGGCTGTGTGCACTAGAACGGTGTGAGAGACGGACACGCGGAGTGAGCAACAGAAAGGACTCGCCATTTGCAAGTGGAACAGGCGCCGGGACTAAGGAAAGGAGCGGCGGACAGGCCGCAAAGGCAGTGGATGCACTGAAGGGCGGCGCTGGGACGCAGTCGAGAGGACGAGCTCTCCGCCAAAAGCACGGTCGAGCACGGTCAGAACGGTTGCGCGGAGGGGCGAGATCGGGCGAGAACGTGACATTCAGCGTTGGAACGACGCGAGCTGCCCGCCAAAAACACGGTTGGAAGGGTGTGAGCGCCAGTGCGGTGGCGTCGAAGGCGTTTGGACGCGGTCGGAGAGCTCGAGGGAGCAGAGGGAGCAGAGAGCGCACCGCGAGACGACAGACGCGTGACGTCATCGGACCTGCTTCTCAGCCACACACGGGCGCTTGTCGCTGGCCTCTACGGGCATGACGACGCCCCAGGTGTGAGAGAGACAGAGGAGCGAGGTCGAGCTCGAGGTATGTAAAGAAGAGTTGCCAGCACTGGCCAGGGAAGTTTGATGGGCGACCCCGAAGACGGCGGCAATTCCACTCCCGTTTCTTGCCTTTCCCCACCACCGCCTCTTTGCCATGACATCGGACTCGGACGACGACTCGGACTATGTACCCCCGAACGACATAGGTGACGACCACATAAAGAGCGGCTTGTTCTTGCGGCTCATGATTCGCTTTGCACAGGCCCGGATGGCGGCTCAGACAGTGAAGCCCGCGCCCCGAAGCGCGCCCGCACGGACGCGTCGGGGGCCGCATCCTCGGAGGACACGGACAAGAAGCAGTGCGCCCTTTCTCCCGTGCATGCTCATCAGCCGCCTGAGTTGCCCAGATCAGACAGGCGGACGAGGCATTTGCAGCATTCAAGGCATCCCTAAGCGCACCACCGCTACCTGAAGCCACTTCGGCCCCCGCGGTGCCGCAGACGGTCAAGATCGTCAAGCGATACAGATTCGCTGGGGAGGAGGTTACGTGCGTTGACTACCCAGTCGTTCCTGTGACCTTGTTCTGACTTTCATTTCCGCAGGGAGATCAAAGAGGTACCCGCGAACTCGCCCGAAGCGAAAGAATGGCCGCTGTGGAAGCCCTCCGATGACGGCGGCAAGCCTACCACGCCTCATGCACAATCTCTTGCGTCTCCCAGCGAGAGCGCTGCCCCCACTGCCTCCTCTTCTGCGACTCCGGCGAAACCGTCAGGGCCAGGGAAGCGTCCGGGCCCCCGGAAGCCGAAGACCACGCTCGCGGCGATCCCGAAGAAGCAGCCCGTAAAGAAGCTCACCACGCTCGACAAGTCCGCGATGGACTGGCGAGCGCACGTCGAGGGCGAGGACACCTCAGGGGTGAAGGACGAGCTGGAGGCGAACCGCCGCGGGGGCGGGTACCTCGAGAAGGTCGAGTTTCTCCAGCGTGTGGAAACGCGCAAGGAGGAGGTGCTCGATGCCAACAAGGGCAAACGCAGGCGATGAACCCTGTGTAACTGAAAGCACCGGTGTGTATGTTTAGATTTTCATTTCCGCGCGGTGCGGATGGCCGGCGGCATGTACAGTAGGGGACGGTGTATATGTACGAGAAAATGCTCGGCCGGTGGTCAGCGCATCAAGAACAATCGTGTCAGGGTCGTGATACAAGAGGAAACAAGACAAAATATACAACAAACCGATTAGTGACAGTACTCGTGCAAACTCGACAACAGACACAACGCGCATACAAGCCCCTCACACAACGCCCAGCACCACCGTCGCCCGCAAACTGACCTCCCTCCTCGCAGGCAGCACCACCGCCGCAGGCAGGCCCTCCGCATCGACCTCCAGATACTCCTCCGCGCGCAGCGAGCTCGACTTCCACCCCCAGCTCTGGCTCACCGAGAACACATCCGGCGCGCTCGTGAAGCGCGTCAGACTCGCCCCAGTCGCGCTCGCACACGCGATCGTGAAGTACGCGCTGACCGCCGGGCGCGGGTCGCGGTACGGCTGCGGGGGGCGTCACGGCGGGGGCCATCGCGGGCAGAGTCACGGGGAGCGCGAGCGAGCCGATGCTGTTT